>NW_027267914.1:0-41239 GCF_963676685.1 Mytilus edulis
GAAATTTAATAATAAGGAGGACAGAAACTGCAAATGCAAACTGTATTTCATCGATTGAATCTCATTTCTGTATAAATTTCATCAGTTTCATAAGTTTTTTTCTGTATAAAAATCTCATGTCGAAAACAGTTTCTATTTTCAATATCAAAGTGATGATTCCATATACTTCCGGCGTTTCTTAGCTTTATATGCCTTTATTTTAGTCACCTTAGTGGTCTACGACCATATCACGCTGAAAACACCGGTTCTCGTCCGATCACCGCAGTTAAGCAGCGTCGAGCTCGGTTAGTACTTGATGGGTGACCGCCTGGGAATACCGGGTGTTGTAGACATTCCTTTTTATAATTTTCTCTATCTGTTCCTATCTTCTTCTAGCTCCTTCACCTGTCCTCTTTTTTTCATCACCCCCCCCCCCCCTCCTTCCTTTTATTTTTGTCCCTTGCATGTCATATATTTACCTTGATAAAACTGTTATAAAAAGGTCGACAGACGAATTTCTAAGTCCACTACAACATGTACAAAGTCTCCATTGTCGAATATTGTCATAGCGACGCCTAGGGTGAATTCGAGGACGCTGAAAGGTTATGGCTGCATGTTTGGTAAGTCTTTCGAAGCACAAAATTAATTCAAATACCGTAATGTAGCTACAATAACAGCATTTTTTCAACGGATCTTTGTGAAAAAGTGCATTTAGGCAGAATATGTTGTAAGGCTAGTAAAAATTGTCTACCTCCGACGGGACTCGAACCCGCAATCCCCGGCTTAGGAGGCCGGTGCCTTAATCCATTGGGCACGGAGGCGTATGTAGTTGTGCATTTTAATACCCATGTAATTCGTGGACGTCGTTTCTGTAAATTCGCACATATCCTTGAAATCAACTTTCTAGTGAACTTGAAATTTAATAATAAGGAGGACAGAACTGCAAATGGCAAACTGTATTTCATCGATTGATCTCATTTCTGTATAAATTTCATCAGTTTCATAAGTTTTTTTTCTGTATAAAAATCTCATGTCGAAAAACAGTTTCTATTTTCAATATCAAAGTGATGATTCCATATACTTCCGGCGTTTCTTAGCTTTATATGCCTTTATTTTAGTCACCTTAGTGTCTACGACCATATCACGCTGAAAACACCGGTTCTCGTCCGATCACCGCAGTTAAGGCAGCGTCGAGCTCGGTTAGTACTTGGATGGGTGACCGCCTGGAATACCGGGTGTTGTAGACATTCCTTTTTATAATTTTCTCTATCTGTTCCTATCTTCTTCTAGCTCCTTCACCTGTCCTCTTTTTTTCACCCCCCCCCCCCTCCTTCCTTTTATTTTCGTCCCTGCATGTTCATATATTTACCTTGATAAAACTGTTATAAAAAGGTCGACAGACGAATTTCTAAGTCACTACAACATGTACAAGTCTCCATTGTCGAATATTGTCATAGCGACGCTAGGGTGAATTCGAGGACGCTGAAAGGTTATGGCTGCATGTTTGGTAAGTCTTTCGAAGCACAAATTAATTTCAAATACCGTAATGTAGCTACAATAACAGCATTTTTTTCAACGGATCTTTGTGAAAAAGTGCATTAGGCAGAATATGTTGTAAGGCTAGTAAAAATTGTCTACCTCCGACGGGACTCGAACCCGCAATCCCCGGCTTAGGAGGCCGGTGCCTTATCCATTGGGCCACGGAGGCGTATGTAGTTGTGCATTTTAATACCCATGTAATTCGTGGACGTCGTTTCTGTAAATTCGCACATATCCTTGAAATCAACTTTCTAGTGAACTTGAAATTTAATAATAGGAGGACAGAAACTGCAAATGGCAAACTGTATTTCATCGATTGATCTCATTTCTGTTATAAATTTCATCAGTTTCATAAGTTTTTTTCTGTATAAAAATCTCATGTCGAAAACAGTTTCTATTTTCAATATCAAAGTGATGATTCCATATACTTCCGGCGTTTCTTAGCTTTATATGCCTTTATTTTAGTCACCTTAGTGTCTACGACCATATCACGCTGAAAACACCGGTTCTCGTCCGATCACCGCAGTTAAGCAGCGTCGAGCTCGGTTAGTACTTGGATGGGTGACCGCCTGGAATACCGGGTGTTGTAGACATTCCCTTTTTATAATTTTCTCTATCTGTTCCTATCTTCTTCTAGCTCCTTCACCTGTCCTCTTTTTTTCACCCCCCCCCCCCCCTCCTTCCTTTTATTTTGTCCCTGCATGTTCATAAAATTTACCTTGATAAAACTGTTATAAAAAGGTCGACAGACGAATTTCTAAGTCACTACAACATGTACAAGTCTCCATTGTCGAATATTGTCATAGCGACGCTAGGGTGAATTCGAGGACGCTGAAAGGTTATGGCTGCATGTTTGGTAAGTCCTTTCGAAGCACAAAATTAATTTCAAATACCGTAATGTAGCTACAATAACAGCATTTTTTTCAACGGATCTTTGTGAAAAAGTGCATTTAGGCAGAATATGTTGTAAGGCTAGTAAAATTGTCTACCTCCGACGGGACTCGAACCCGCAATCCCCGGCTTAGGAGGCCGGTGCCTTATCCATTGGGCCACGGAGGCGTATGTAGTTGTGCATTTTAATACCCATGTAATTCGTGGACGTCGTTTCTGTAAATTCGCACATATCCTTGAAATCAACTTTCTAGTGAACTTGAAATTTAATAATAAGGAGGACAGAAACTGCAAATGGCAAACTGTATTTCATCGATTGATCTCATTTCTGTATAAATTTCATCAGTTTCATAAGTTTTTTTCTGTATAAAAATCTCATGTCGAAAACAGTTTCTATTTTCAATATCAAGTGATGATTCCATATACTTCCGGCGTTTCTTAGCTTTATATGCCTTTATTTTAAGTCACCTTAGTGTCTACGACCATATCACGCTGAAAACACCGGTTCTCGTCCGATCACCGCAGTTAAGCAGCGTCGAGCTCGGTTAGTACTTGGATGGGTGACCGCCTGGGAATACCGGGTGTTGTTAGACATTCCTTTTTATAATTTTCTCTATCAGTTCCTATCTTCTTCTAGCTCCTTCACCTGTCCTCTTTTTTTCACCCCCCCCCCCTCCTTCCTTTTATTTTGTCCCTGCATGTTCATATATTTACCTTGATAAAACTGTTATAAAAAGGTCGACAGACGAATTTCTAAGTCACTACAACATGTACAAGTCTCCATTGTCGAATATTGTCATAGCGACGCTAGGGTGAATTCGAGGACGCTGAAAGGTTATGGCTGCATGTTTGGTAAGTCTTTCGAAGCACAAATTAATTTCAAATACCGTAATGTAGCTACAATAACAGCATTTTTTCAACGGATCTTTGTGAAAAAAGTGCATTTAGGCAGAATATGTTGTAAGGCTAGTAAAAATTGTCTACCTCCGACGGGACTCGAACCCGCAATCCCCGGCTTAGGAGGCCGGTGCCTTATCCATTGGGCCACGGAGGCGTATGTAGTTGTGCATTTTAATACCCATGTAATTCGTGGACGTCGTTTCTGTAAATTCGCACATATCCTTGAAATCAACTTTCTAGTGAACTTGAAATTTAATAATAAGGAGGACAGAAACTGCAAATGGCAAACTGTATTTCATCGATTGATCTCATTTCTGTATAAATTTCATCAGTTTCATAAGTTTTTTTCTGTATAAAAATCTCATGTCGAAAACAGTTTCTATTTTCAATATCAAAAGTGATGATTCCATATACTTCCCGCGTTTCTTAGCTTTATATGCCTTTATTTTAGTCACCTTAGTGTCTACGACCATATCACGCTGAAAACACCGGTTCTCGTCCGATCACCGCAGTTAAGCAGCGTCGAGCTCGGTTAGTACTTGGATGGGTGACCGCCTGGGAATACCGGGTGTTGTAGACATTCCTTTTTATAATTTTCTCTATCTGTTCCTATCTTCTTCTAGCTCCTTCACCTGTCCTCTTTTTTTCACCCCCCCCCCTCCTTCCTTTTATTTTGTCCCTGCATGTCATATATTTACCCTTGATAAAACTGTTATAAAAGGTCGACAGACGAATTTCTAAGACACTACAACATGTACAAGTCTCCATTGTCGAATATTGTCATAGCGACGCTAGGGTGAATTCGAGGACGCTGAAAGGTTATGCTGCATGTTTGGTAAGTCTTTCGAAGCACAAAATTAATTTCAAATACCGTAATGTAGCTACAATAACAGCATTTTTTTCAACGGATCTTTGTGAAAAAGTGCATTTAGGCAGAATATGTTGTAAGGCTAGTAAAAATTGTCTACCTCCGACGGGACTCGAACCCGCAATCCCCGGCTTAGGAGGCCGGTGCCTTATCCATTGGGCACGGAGGCGTATGTAGTTGTGCATTTTAATACCCATGTAATTCGTGGACGTCGTTTCTGTAAATTCGCACATATCCTTGAAATCAACTTTCTAGTGAACTTGAAATTTAATAATAAGGAGGACAGAAACTGCAAATGGCAAACTGTATTTCATCGATTGATCTCATTTCTGTATAAATTTCATCAGTTTCATAAGTTTTTTTTCTTGTATAAAAATCTCATGTCGAAAACAGTTTCTATTTTCAATATCAAAAGTGATGATTCCATATACTTCCGGCGTTTCTTAGCTTTATATGCCTTTATTTTAGTCACCTTAGTGGTCTACGACCATATCACGCTGAAAACACCGGTTCTCGTCCGATCACCGCAGTTAAGCAGCGTCGAGCTCCAGGTTAGTACTTGGATGGGTGACCGCCTGGGAATACCGGGTGTTGTAGACATTCCTTTTTATAATTTTCTCTTATCTGTTCCTATCTTCTTCTAGCTCCTTCACCTGTCCTCTTTTTTTCACCCCCCCCCCCCCTCCTTCCTTTTATTTTGTCCCTGCATGTTCATATATTTACCTTGATAAAACTGTTATAAAAGGTCGACAGACGAATTTCTAAGTCACTACAACATGTACAAGTCTCCATTGTCGAATATTGTCATAGCGACGCTAGGGTGAATTCGAGGACGCTGAAAGGTTATGGCTGCATGTTTTGGTAAGTCCTTTCGAAGCACAAAATTAATTTCAAATACCGTAATGTAGCTACAATAACAGCATTTTTTTCAACGGATCTTTGTGAAAAAGTGCATTTAGGCAGAATATGTTGTAAGGCTAGTAAAAATTGTCTACCTCCGACGGGACTCGAACCCGCAATCCCCGGCTTAGGAGGCCGGTGCCTTATCCATTGGGCCACGGAGGCGTATGTAGTTGTGCATTTTAATACCCATGTAATTCGTGGACGTCGTTTCTGTAAATTCGCACATATCCTTGAAATCAACTTTCTAGTGAACTTGAAATTTAATAATAAGGAGGACAGAAACTGCAAATGGCAAACTGTATTTCATCGATTGATCTCATTTCTGTATAAATTTCATCAGTTTCATAAGTTTTTTTCTGTATAAAAATCTCATGTCGAAAACAGTTTCTATTTTCAATATCAAAGTGATGATTCCATATACTTCCGGCGTTTCTTAGCTTTATATGCCTTTATTTTAGTCACCTTAGTGTCTACGACCATATCACGCTGAAAACACCGGTTCTCGTCCGATCACCGCAGTTAAGCAGCGTCGAGCTCGGTTAGTACTTGGATGGGTGACCGCCTGGGAATACCGGGTGTTGTAGACATTCCTTTTTATAATTTTCTCTATCTGTTCCTATCTTCTTCTAGCTCCTTCACCTGTCCTCTTTTTTTCACCCCCCCCCCCCCCTCCTTCCTTTTATTTTGTCCCTGCATGTTCATATATTTACCTTGATAAAACTGTTATAAAAAGGTCGACAGACGAATTTCTAAGTCACTACAACATGTACAAGTCTCCATTGTCGAATATTGTCATAGCGACGCTAGGGTGAATTCGAGGACGCTGAAAGGTTATGGCTGCATGTTTGGTAAGTCTTTCGAAGCACAAAATTAATTTCAAATACCGTAATGTAGCTACAATAACAGCATTTTTTTCAACGGATCTTTGTGAAAAAGTGCATTTAGGCAGAATATGTTGTAAGGCTAGTAAAAATTGTCTACCTCCGACGGGACTCGAACCCGCAATCCCCGGCTTAGGAGGCCGGTGCCTTATCCATTGGGCCACGGAGGCGTATGTAGTTGTGCATTTTAATACCCATGTAATTCGTGGACGTCGTTTCTGTAAATTCGCACATATCCTTGAAATCAACTTTCTAGTGAACTTGAAATTTAATAATAAGGAGGACAGAAACTGCAAATGGCAAACTGTATTTCATCGATTGATCTCATTTCTGTATAAATTTCATCAGTTTCATAAGTTTTTTTCTGTATAAAAATCTCATGTCGAAAACAGTTTCTATTTTCAATATCAAAGTGATGATTCCATATACTTCCGGCGTTTCTTAGCTTTATATGCCTTTATTTTAGTCACCTTAGTGTCTACGACCATATCACGCTGAAAACACCGGTTCTCGTCCGATCACCGCAGTTAAGCAGCGTCGAGCTCGGTTAGTACTTGGATGGGTGACCGCCTGGGAATACCGGGTGTTGTAGACATTCCTTTTTATAATTTTCTCTATCTGTTCCTATCTTCTTCTAGCTCCTTCACCTGTCCTCTTTTTTTCACCCCCCCCCCCCTCCTTCCTTTTATTTTGTCCCTGCATGTTCATATATTTACCTTGATAAAACTGTTATAAAAAGGTCGACAGACGAATTTCTAAGTCACTACAACATGTACAAGTCTCCATTGTCGAATATTGTCATAGCGACGCTAGGGTGAATTCGAGGACGCTGAAAGGTTATGGCTGCATGTTTGGTAAGTCTTTCGAAGCACAAAATTAATTTCAAATACCGTAATGTAGCTACAATAACAGCATTTTTTTCAACGGATCTTTGTGAAAAAGTGCATTTAGGCAGAATATGTTGTAAGGCTAGTAAAAATTGTCTACCTCCGACGGGACTCGAACCCGCAATCCCCGGCTTAGGAGGCCGGTGCCTTATCCATTGGGCCACGGAGGCGTATGTAGTTGTGCATTTTAATACCCATGTAATTCGTGGACGTCGTTTCTGTAAATTCGCACATATCCTTGAAATCAACTTTCTAGTGAACTTGAAATTTAATAATAAGGAGGACAGAAACTGCAAATGGCAAACTGTATTTCATCGATTGATCTCATTTCTGTATAAATTTCATCAGTTTCATAAGTTTTTTTCTGTATAAAAATCTCATGTCGAAAACAGTTTCTATTTTCAATATCAAAGTGATGATTCCATATACTTCCGGCGTTTCTTAGCTTTATATGCCTTTATTTTAGTCACCTTAGTGTCTACGACCATATCACGCTGAAAACACCGGTTCTCGTCCGATCACCGCAGTTAAGCAGCGTCGAGCTCGGTTAGTACTTGGATGGGTGACCGCCTGGGAATACCGGGTGTTGTAGACATTCCTTTTTATAATTTTCTCTATCTGTTCCTATCTTCTTCTAGCTCCTTCACCTGTCCTCTTTTTTTCACCCCCCCCCCCCTCCTTCCTTTTATTTTGTCCCTGCATGTTCATATATTTACCTTGATAAAACTGTTATAAAAAGGTCGACAGACGAATTTCTAAGTCACTACAACATGTACAAGTCTCCATTGTCGAATATTGTCATAGCGACGCTAGGGTGAATTCGAGGACGCTGAAAGGTTATGGCTGCATGTTTGGTAAGTCTTTCGAAGCACAAAATTAATTTCAAATACCGTAATGTAGCTACAATAACAGCATTTTTTTCAACGGATCTTTGTGAAAAAGTGCATTTAGGCAGAATATGTTGTAAGGCTAGTAAAAATTGTCTACCTCCGACGGGACTCGAACCCGCAATCCCCGGCTTAGGAGGCCGGTGCCTTATCCATTGGGCCACGGAGGCGTATGTAGTTGTGCATTTTAATACCCATGTAATTCGTGGACGTCGTTTCTGTAAATTCGCACATATCCTTGAAATCAACTTTCTAGTGAACTTGAAATTTAATAATAAGGAGGACAGAAACTGCAAATGGCAAACTGTATTTCATCGATTGATCTCATTTCTGTATAAATTTCATCAGTTTCATAAGTTTTTTTCTGTATAAAAATCTCATGTCGAAAACAGTTTCTATTTTCAATATCAAAGTGATGATTCCATATACTTCCGGCGTTTCTTAGCTTTATATGCCTTTATTTTAGTCACCTTAGTGTCTACGACCATATCACGCTGAAAACACCGGTTCTCGTCCGATCACCGCAGTTAAGCAGCGTCGAGCTCGGTTAGTACTTGGATGGGTGACCGCCTGGGAATACCGGGTGTTGTAGACATTCCTTTTTATAATTTTCTCTATCTGTTCCTATCTTCTTCTAGCTCCTTCACCTGTCCTCTTTTTTTCACCCCCCCCCCTCCTTCCTTTTATTTTGTCCCTGCATGTTCATATATTTACCTTGATAAAACTGTTATAAAAAGGTCGACAGACGAATTTCTAAGTCACTACAACATGTACAAGTCTCCATTGTCGAATATTGTCATAGCGACGCTAGGGTGAATTCGAGGACGCTGAAAGGTTATGGCTGCATGTTTGGTAAGTCTTTCGAAGCACAAAATTAATTTCAAATACCGTAATGTAGCTACAATAACAGCATTTTTTTCAACGGATCTTTGTGAAAAAGTGCATTTAGGCAGAATATGTTGTAAGGCTAGTAAAAATTGTCTACCTCCGACGGGACTCGAACCCGCAATCCCCGGCTTAGGAGGCCGGTGCCTTATCCATTGGGCCACGGAGGCGTATGTAGTTGTGCATTTTAATACCCATGTAATTCGTGGACGTCGTTTCTGTAAATTCGCACATATCCTTGAAATCAACTTTCTAGTGAACTTGAAATTTAATAATAAGGAGGACAGAAACTGCAAATGGCAAACTGTATTTCATCGATTGATCTCATTTCTGTATAAATTTCATCAGTTTCATAAGTTTTTTTCTGTATAAAAATCTCATGTCGAAAACAGTTTCTATTTTCAATATCAAAGTGATGATTCCATATACTTCCGGCGTTTCTTAGCTTTATATGCCTTTATTTTAGTCACCTTAGTGTCTACGACCATATCACGCTGAAAACACCGGTTCTCGTCCGATCACCGCAGTTAAGCAGCGTCGAGCTCGGTTAGTACTTGGATGGGTGACCGCCTGGGAATACCGGGTGTTGTAGACATTCCTTTTTATAATTTTCTCTATCTGTTCCTATCTTCTTCTAGCTCCTTCACCTGTCCTCTTTTTTTCACCCCCCCCCCCTCCTTCCTTTTATTTTGTCCCTGCATGTTCATATATTTACCTTGATAAAACTGTTATAAAAAGGTCGACAGACGAATTTCTAAGTCACTACAACATGTACAAGTCTCCATTGTCGAATATTGTCATAGCGACGCTAGGGTGAATTCGAGGACGCTGAAAGGTTATGGCTGCATGTTTGGTAAGTCTTTCGAAGCACAAAATTAATTTCAAATACCGTAATGTAGCTACAATAACAGCATTTTTTTCAACGGATCTTTGTGAAAAAGTGCATTTAGGCAGAATATGTTGTAAGGCTAGTAAAAATTGTCTACCTCCGACGGGACTCGAACCCGCAATCCCCGGCTTAGGAGGCCGGTGCCTTATCCATTGGGCCACGGAGGCGTATGTAGTTGTGCATTTTAATACCCATGTAATTCGTGGACGTCGTTTCTGTAAATTCGCACATATCCTTGAAATCAACTTTCTAGTGAACTTGAAATTTAATAATAAGGAGGACAGAAACTGCAAATGGCAAACTGTATTTCATCGATTGATCTCATTTCTGTATAAATTTCATCAGTTTCATAAGTTTTTTTCTGTATAAAAATCTCATGTCGAAAACAGTTTCTATTTTCAATATCAAAGTGATGATTCCATATACTTCCGGCGTTTCTTAGCTTTATATGCCTTTATTTTAGTCACCTTAGTGTCTACGACCATATCACGCTGAAAACACCGGTTCTCGTCCGATCACCGCAGTTAAGCAGCGTCGAGCTCGGTTAGTACTTGGATGGGTGACCGCCTGGGAATACCGGGTGTTGTAGACATTCCTTTTTATAATTTTCTCTATCTGTTCCTATCTTCTTCTAGCTCCTTCACCTGTCCTCTTTTTTTCACCCCCCCCCCCCCTCCTTCCTTTTATTTTGTCCCTGCATGTTCATATATTTACCTTGATAAAACTGTTATAAAAAGGTCGACAGACGAATTTCTAAGTCACTACAACATGTACAAGTCTCCATTGTCGAATATTGTCATAGCGACGCTAGGGTGAATTCGAGGACGCTGAAAGGTTATGGCTGCATGTTTGGTAAGTCTTTCGAAGCACAAAATTAATTTCAAATACCGTAATGTAGCTACAATAACAGCATTTTTTTCAACGGATCTTTGTGAAAAAGTGCATTTAGGCAGAATATGTTGTAAGGCTAGTAAAAATTGTCTACCTCCGACGGGACTCG
The DNA here is from genome assembly GCF_963676685.1 of Mytilus edulis. Taxonomy (NCBI): domain Eukaryota; kingdom Metazoa; phylum Mollusca; class Bivalvia; order Mytilida; family Mytilidae; genus Mytilus; species Mytilus edulis. The sequence continues at coordinate 10,510 of NW_027267914.1, forward strand.
AACCCGCAATCCCCGGCTTAGGAGGCCGGTGCCTTATCCATTGGGCCACGGAGGCGTATGTAGTTGTGCATTTTAATACCCATGTAATTCGTGGACGTCGTTTCTGTAAATTCGCACATATCCTTGAAATCAACTTTCTAGTGAACTTGAAATTTAATAATAAGGAGGACAGAAACTGCAAATGGCAAACTGTATTTCATCGATTGATCTCATTTCTGTATAAATTTCATCAGTTTCATAAGTTTTTTTCTGTATAAAAATCTCATGTCGAAAACAGTTTCTATTTTCAATATCAAAGTGATGATTCCATATACTTCCGGCGTTTCTTAGCTTTATATGCCTTTATTTTAGTCACCTTAGTGTCTACGACCATATCACGCTGAAAACACCGGTTCTCGTCCGATCACCGCAGTTAAGCAGCGTCGAGCTCGGTTAGTACTTGGATGGGTGACCGCCTGGGAATACCGGGTGTTGTAGACATTCCTTTTTATAATTTTCTCTATCTGTTCCTATCTTCTTCTAGCTCCTTCACCTGTCCTCTTTTTTTCACCCCCCCCCCCCCCTCCTTCCTTTTATTTTGTCCCTGCATGTTCATATATTTACCTTGATAAAACTGTTATAAAAAGGTCGACAGACGAATTTCTAAGTCACTACAACATGTACAAGTCTCCATTGTCGAATATTGTCATAGCGACGCTAGGGTGAATTCGAGGACGCTGAAAGGTTATGGCTGCATGTTTGGTAAGTCTTTCGAAGCACAAAATTAATTTCAAATACCGTAATGTAGCTACAATAACAGCATTTTTTTCAACGGATCTTTGTGAAAAAGTGCATTTAGGCAGAATATGTTGTAAGGCTAGTAAAAATTGTCTACCTCCGACGGGACTCGAACCCGCAATCCCCGGCTTAGGAGGCCGGTGCCTTATCCATTGGGCCACGGAGGCGTATGTAGTTGTGCATTTTAATACCCATGTAATTCGTGGACGTCGTTTCTGTAAATTCGCACATATCCTTGAAATCAACTTTCTAGTGAACTTGAAATTTAATAATAAGGAGGACAGAAACTGCAAATGGCAAACTGTATTTCATCGATTGATCTCATTTCTGTATAAATTTCATCAGTTTCATAAGTTTTTTTCTGTATAAAAATCTCATGTCGAAAACAGTTTCTATTTTCAATATCAAAGTGATGATTCCATATACTTCCGGCGTTTCTTAGCTTTATATGCCTTTATTTTAGTCACCTTAGTGTCTACGACCATATCACGCTGAAAACACCGGTTCTCGTCCGATCACCGCAGTTAAGCAGCGTCGAGCTCGGTTAGTACTTGGATGGGTGACCGCCTGGGAATACCGGGTGTTGTAGACATTCCTTTTTATAATTTTCTCTATCTGTTCCTATCTTCTTCTAGCTCCTTCACCTGTCCTCTTTTTTTCACCCCCCCCCCCCCCTCCTTCCTTTTATTTTGTCCCTGCATGTTCATATATTTACCTTGATAAAACTGTTATAAAAAGGTCGACAGACGAATTTCTAAGTCACTACAACATGTACAAGTCTCCATTGTCGAATATTGTCATAGCGACGCTAGGGTGAATTCGAGGACGCTGAAAGGTTATGGCTGCATGTTTGGTAAGTCTTTCGAAGCACAAAATTAATTTCAAATACCGTAATGTAGCTACAATAACAGCATTTTTTTCAACGGATCTTTGTGAAAAAGTGCATTTAGGCAGAATATGTTGTAAGGCTAGTAAAAATTGTCTACCTCCGACGGGACTCGAACCCGCAATCCCCGGCTTAGGAGGCCGGTGCCTTATCCATTGGGCCACGGAGGCGTATGTAGTTGTGCATTTTAATACCCATGTAATTCGTGGACGTCGTTTCTGTAAATTCGCACATATCCTTGAAATCAACTTTCTAGTGAACTTGAAATTTAATAATAAGGAGGACAGAAACTGCAAATGGCAAACTGTATTTCATCGATTGATCTCATTTCTGTATAAATTTCATCAGTTTCATAAGTTTTTTTCTGTATAAAAATCTCATGTCGAAAACAGTTTCTATTTTCAATATCAAAGTGATGATTCCATATACTTCCGGCGTTTCTTAGCTTTATATGCCTTTATTTTAGTCACCTTAGTGTCTACGACCATATCACGCTGAAAACACCGGTTCTCGTCCGATCACCGCAGTTAAGCAGCGTCGAGCTCGGTTAGTACTTGGATGGGTGACCGCCTGGGAATACCGGGTGTTGTAGACATTCCTTTTTATAATTTTCTCTATCTGTTCCTATCTTCTTCTAGCTCCTTCACCTGTCCTCTTTTTTTCACCCCCCCCCCCCCCCTCCTTCCTTTTATTTTGTCCCTGCATGTTCATATATTTACCTTGATAAAACTGTTATAAAAAGGTCGACAGACGAATTTCTAAGTCACTACAACATGTACAAGTCTCCATTGTCGAATATTGTCATAGCGACGCTAGGGTGAATTCGAGGACGCTGAAAGGTTATGGCTGCATGTTTGGTAAGTCTTTCGAAGCACAAAATTAATTTCAAATACCGTAATGTAGCTACAATAACAGCATTTTTTTCAACGGATCTTTGTGAAAAAGTGCATTTAGGCAGAATATGTTGTAAGGCTAGTAAAAATTGTCTACCTCCGACGGGACTCGAACCCGCAATCCCCGGCTTAGGAGGCCGGTGCCTTATCCATTGGGCCACGGAGGCGTATGTAGTTGTGCATTTTAATACCCATGTAATTCGTGGACGTCGTTTCTGTAAATTCGCACATATCCTTGAAATCAACTTTCTAGTGAACTTGAAATTTAATAATAAGGAGGACAGAAACTGCAAATGGCAAACTGTATTTCATCGATTGATCTCATTTCTGTATAAATTTCATCAGTTTCATAAGTTTTTTTCTGTATAAAAATCTCATGTCGAAAACAGTTTCTATTTTCAATATCAAAGTGATGATTCCATATACTTCCGGCGTTTCTTAGCTTTATATGCCTTTATTTTAGTCACCTTAGTGTCTACGACCATATCACGCTGAAAACACCGGTTCTCGTCCGATCACCGCAGTTAAGCAGCGTCGAGCTCGGTTAGTACTTGGATGGGTGACCGCCTGGGAATACCGGGTGTTGTAGACATTCCTTTTTATAATTTTCTCTATCTGTTCCTATCTTCTTCTAGCTCCTTCACCTGTCCTCTTTTTTTCAACCCCCCCCCCCCCCTCCTTCCTTTTATTTTGTCCCTGCATGTTCATATATTTACCTTGATAAAACTGTTATAAAAAGGTCGACAGACGAATTTCTAAGTCACTACAACATGTACAAGTCTCCATTGTCGAATATTGTCATAGCGACGCTAGGGTGAATTCGAGGACGCTGAAAGGTTATGGCTGCATGTTTGGTAAGTCTTTCGAAGCACAAAATTAATTTCAAATACCGTAATGTAGCTACAATAACAGCATTTTTTTCAACGGATCTTTGTGAAAAAGTGCATTTAGGCAGAATATGTTGTAAGGCTAGTAAAAATTGTCTACCTCCGACGGGACTCGAACCCGCAATCCCCGGCTTAGGAGGCCGGTGCCTTATCCATTGGGCCACGGAGGCGTATGTAGTTGTGCATTTTAATACCCATGTAATTCGTGGACGTCGTTTCTGTAAATTCGCACATATCCTTGAAATCAACTTTCTAGTGAACTTGAAATTTAATAATAAGGAGGACAGAAACTGCAAATGGCAAACTGTATTTCATCGATTGATCTCATTTCTGTATAAATTTCATCAGTTTCATAAGTTTTTTTCTGTATAAAAATCTCATGTCGAAAACAGTTTCTATTTTCAATATCAAAGTGATGATTCCATATACTTCCGGCGTTTCTTAGCTTTATATGCCTTTATTTTAGTCACCTTAGTGTCTACGACCATATCACGCTGAAAACACCGGTTCTCGTCCGATCACCGCAGTTAAGCAGCGTCGAGCTCGGTTAGTACTTGGATGGGTGACCGCCTGGGAATACCGGGTGTTGTAGACATTCCTTTTTATAATTTTCTCTATCTGTTCCTATCTTCTTCTAGCTCCTTCACCTGTCCTCTTTTTTTCACCCCCCCCCCCCCCTCCTTCCTTTTATTTTGTCCCTGCATGTTCATATATTTACCTTGATAAAACTGTTATAAAAAGGTCGACAGACGAATTTCTAAGTCACTACAACATGTACAAGTCTCCATTGTCGAATATTGTCATAGCGACGCTAGGGTGAATTCGAGGACGCTGAAAGGTTATGGCTGCATGTTTGGTAAGTCTTTCGAAGCACAAAATTAATTTCAAATACCGTAATGTAGCTACAATAACAGCATTTTTTTCAACGGATCTTTGTGAAAAAGTGCATTTAGGCAGAATATGTTGTAAGGCTAGTAAAAATTGTCTACCTCCGACGGGACTCGAACCCGCAATCCCCGGCTTAGGAGGCCGGTGCCTTTTTTTTTTTTATCTTTATTCAATAAAACATATAAAATCACAATTCACATTGATGATAAAAGAATAAAATATTCAATAGAGTATCACAGTATTTCTAACGTCATTAAAAGTTAAATATCAAAACACCATCTATTTCAATGATTTTACAATTATTCTTTAGAAAGTTCCTTTCAAAAGTGTTCATCTTGTTAACCATCTTACAATATACATGAAAATAAGAAATATAATGTTTCAGTGTATACCTGAAAAATCTCGTAAGATCTATTTTCTTGACATCATTTTTGATCATTTGTCTCCTTTTGAAAACACAAAGTCTTGCAACAGAAAGAACAAAATTAACAAAATATGTATTTACATCAGTATAAGTACTTGTCATACCAAGCAAAAACATCTGTCTATATCCTTGATTTACCAAGACATCAATTTTACATTTCTCTAGAAGCTCACATAAAAAACTAAACATATAGCTATGAAAAACATCTAGATCATGACATTTCAAAAATAAGTGAAACAAATCTTCTACTTCAGATTTACAACTATCACAAATGTCTGAGTCAGAAAGTTTTATTCTTTTTAGTTTTAAATTTGTAAATATTCTATTGTGAACAATTTTAAAATCTAATTGCACACAGTCTGGCGATTTCCAATAACAATGAACACTTGTCCATACGAACTTAAAAGGAACATATTGGACATTAAAACTTTCTAACCAATATTGATGAGCATCAGGTTCAATATAACATTTATCTACTAATATACCATAAAAATCTTTTGTTTTACAACATACAAAATCTTTTGTTTTGTTATTATAATTTACAATAAACAATGGAACCTCATCACAGTTAACTGGTTTTGTTTCATTTAATATCACCTTTTTCCATTCATTTGGAATACATTCTAGCAAACTATTATATTGCTGTCTTAGTTTATTACAATCTACAATGTCATCAACATTTTCAATCATTTCATAAATAGCATTAAAAGGTAAAAAACCTGGAACCACTTCATATGCTACATGTTTCAATTTGGTAATTCCAGCTAATAAAAACTGTTTCCAAAGTATGCATTTACCATTCACCTTGATGGATTCATTCAAAAAAATTGGTTGATTAAAAATATCAACCGATCGTATATCAATATCAACATAAGGTTTAAAATATTGCCATGCATCAATGATTTCCCTATAAAACACAGGTATGTTTGTACAGTCTTTCTTTTGTAGCAATAAAAATAAACAATGTACACCTAGATTTGTATTGTGTATCTTGTTCAAAAAATATGTCATAGTGTATTTCCATATAGCATGAAAATCCTTATCTAAAAATCTTGTCAAAAATTTTAATCTAAATGCTAATAGTTTTAAATAAATATCAGGGTATTTTAACCCTCCATCAGTTTTGGCTCCTATTATCGTTCTATATTTGATCAAATGCGATCCATTATTCCATAAAAAATCTAAACATATCTTCTTGATTGACTGTAAAGCCCAATCAGGAATGGAACACACTGCTATTGTGTACCATAACCTAGACATCAATAGTGAGGATATCACAGTAGCTCTACCAGATAATGTCAATCGTCTCTGCATCCATAAATTAACTAACATTTTAATTTTACTAATTTTTTCTTTCCAATTAAGATCATCACAAAATAATTTATTTTTGCCTACATACACACCTAATATCTGTATACAATCTACAGAATATTTCAACCCTATTTGCTGTATTTCTGATACATTAATTTTTGCTTTACCAATACACATAATCTCCGATTTTGACATATTTATCTTTGAACCTGATGCTTTTCCATAAATTTCAAAAATATTCAATGTTTCATTGATAGACTCTTTATTACATAATGTGAGAGTAGTGTCATCAGCATGTTGAAAAATAACAGCTTTTTCATCACAATTAGGTATATTAATACCTTCAATGTTTAAATTATTTCTAATTGCACACTGCAAAGGTTCGGCAGAAAGCACGTACAAAAGAGCACTAATGGGACATCCCTGTCTAATCCCATTTTTAATTTTAAAATATTTTGTAAGAAACCCATTACTTTTAACAGAACTTTGAATGTCTGTATAAAAAATCCCTACCCAATTTACAAATCTATCACCAAATCCATACTTTTTAAGAACCTCCCTTAAATAAGTATGCCCAACTTTATCGAATGCTTTCTCCTGATCCATTTTAAGTAAATAACCCTCCAATTCTTCACTTTCTATAAGGTCAAGTACATCTCTTATATTAGCAATAGTATCAGCAATATCTCTACCAGGTATACAACAAGACTGACATTTTGATACAATTTTACATAATACTTGTTTAAATCTATTAGCCATCACTTTGGCTAATATTTTATAATCTACCTGAAGGAGTGAAATAGGTCTATAATTTTTCAAAAATCTTTTATCTCCTTTTTTCTTAAATATTAAACTAATAATTCCACATCTCATAGACCGAGAAAGCTTTGAATATTTTTCAATTTCTTCAAACAATTTCAATAGAATGTCTTTCAGTGAACTAAAAAAAGTACAATAGAATTCAACTGTAAGACCATCAGAGCCAGGACTTTTATTTCTAGCCATTTTCTGTAAGGCAAATTCAATTTCTTTTACTGTTATATCATTATCACATAGATCTACATCCTCCTGATTTATTTTAGTATTTACATTTTTTAAAAATTCTTTCATAACCTCATCATCTGTTTTAACAGAAGAATACAATTTATTATAAAAATCATACTGTGTATCTAAGATACCTTCAGTATTAGTAACACTCTCATTGTTTTCATTCAATAGTTCCTTAATGCAATGTGACTCTTGCTTTTGCTTTTCCATTTGTAAAAAATATTTAGTGCATTTATCACTCTCAGTAGCCCAAAAAGCCTTAGAACGCAGGATTGCTCCTTTACATTTTTGTTCTTCATACACTGACAAATCTAATTTCAAATTTTCATACTGAGCCACATCTATAACTTCTCCTAGAGCAATTCTCTCTGATATTCTTTTCAACTTATTTTGCAGTAAAAAATATTCTGCATTCTTTTCTTTTTGAATTCTTTTTCCAAATACTTGACTAAATTTCTTGATTTTATATTTCAAATTATCCCACCAAATGAGAAACTCTGAATTAAAAAGTGTGCTTTGTTTTTCTTCCTCAATGATATTTCTAATTTTTGAAATATATTCTTCATTTTTCAAAAATGTATTGTTTAAAATCCATAAACCTGGACCTCTTTCAATTTTTTCAAAATTCATTTTCATTTCAACAAAACAGTGATCACTAATTGTAGTATCAAAATGATATACACTCTGTACAAAGAATGTCAAATTCCTGTTCAATAAAAAATAATCTATTCTTGATTGTTTGAGTTCACCATTGTAAACCATTTTTCTTGAAAATACAAGTTTATCTGGATTTCTAAATCTCCATATATCGTATACATTATGATTAAGCATAATATCATTTAACTTTTTGACCGATACATCATTTTTGTGCACAGTTCTACTACACCTGTCTTTGCCAGACAATGATGTATTCCAGTCACCAGCAATAATGGTATTTTCAAATAATTTCATATAATCATTTAAAAAATCAAAAAAATCCGCCTTTTCATTTACAATATTAGGCGCATAGACATTCATTATATTATAAATACTATCATCATATTCAAACTGTAAATGTAAAAATCTACCATTGTTATCTTTATATATTTGTTTAACATTTGCACACAAGTTTGACTTCACTAATATGGCAACACCTTGCCTATTATTTGTCCCATCACTGTGATAAATATCACCATTATATAAATGTTTAACATTTTGTACAAGTTGGTCATCCCAAAACGTTTCTTGAAATAACATAAAATCAACATTTTTTTCAGACATAATAGACACATACTTTTTAAATTTGTCTATATTTCTAATACCATTACAGTTGTGACTTACAAGTAGAACCATCATTGTAAGTAAAAAAATACATGTTTTATGATGATCCATTATTAACATTTTTTTCATAGGGCGTCGATCTTACTCTCATTTTAGCACTATTCACATTAGGAGTATGCTTAGTTTTATTCCTTCTCTTTACTGATGACTTTTGGGATTGTGTCTGAGAAAGCCCATCGCCCCCCTCAGACACATCCATTAAAACTTCTATCTCGTGATCTTGTCCATCAGTACCTGAGGCACCAACAGGCGAGATATTATCTAAATCTCCGATTCCAGTTCTGGTGACATCACCACCAGAAGAGGAATCAGCAACATTATGTTCATGTATAATAACTTCAGTTTGAATCTGAGTAGAATCATGCTTGTTTTGATTTTCATGTACAATAGTTTGTTTAACAATTTTATCATTTTGTTCATTTGTAACTGTCATATTATTAGAAGTATCTTGACTGTTTTCTTTCTTTTCATCATCTCTTTCATCTACCACTATGTCTTCATCCGAGTCCGCAGCCTTCGAAACATCACCATTCACCACTTTACCATTTACCAATTTACCATTTACCACTTCACCATTCACCAATTTACCATTCACCGCTTTACCATTTACCACTTTACCATTTACCACTTTACCATTTACCACTTCACCATTCACCACTTCACCATTCACCACTTTACCATTTACCACTTTACCATTAACCACTTCATCAGTCACAACTTCACCATTCTCAATTCCTCCATTCACTACTTCACCATTCACCACGTCACTATTCGCTTTGTCATCATTCACTGCGTCACCATCCACCACGTCACCTTTCACCACGTTATCATCCTCTTCACAAGTGTTTTCTTCTAAGTTTAAAATGTCAGTATCACCATCTTTATTGTTTTCACTCATCATCTGATCATTGTCATCTCCATTAACCTCGACGATTTCATCATCCTCATTACTAGTATGGTCGTTGTTATCTGCTTCCACAGTTTTAATTTTAGCCTGCTTCACATTTTCATCGACATTTTCTGATTTTCTTTTTTTCCGCTCAACATTTTCCTTCTTTTTACCCACATTCATATCACTTTCTTTATCAGTCCCATTTTCATTAGTGTCTGTCGTTTCTTTCGTCAAATCTCTATCCGTGTTGTCAGTGCCGCATTTGCAGAGATTGAAGGCTAACTTACATCCTTCACAAGCACAAACGCACGGTTCTTTTCTACAATATGGACAAATTTTGTCAATTTTTCCACACCAACATTTCGAAGGCAGACTCCGACAAGTTTCACATTTGGGCGCCTTGCATTCCCTCATTTTGTGACCTTGTTCGTCACACCCATCACACACTAACTGTGGACATTTTCTGTATTTGTGATAAGGCGATCCACACTTATTACAAAGTGACTTTTGTTTATCATGCATCACTCTAAAGTATCTATCTCCGCTAACAGTTTTGAATTTCATACTCCATGGTAAAGATACAAGCGTAGGTGGAAATTTTACATGCACATACCTCGTACCATCGGCTACTTGTGTTTTAGGATGAACATGCCTGAAAACACTCGATTTTATCTCACAATTTCTAATTTCTAGAGCGTCAATGATATCTTGATCTTCAATATAAGCAGGTAAGTAAATAAATGACACAACTACAATTTGATTAAATTGCAATGTACATTCAAAATTTTCATTATCAATCTTAAGTCCATTTGTCAGTTGCCAAGCACTCTCTTCCGAATCTGTTGTTATTTCATAACCATTATTGTTATCAACTGGAACAACAGCTAAAACTGTGTTCTCTCCACATATCTTTTCCACTGTCTCTATCACAGTTTCAGCATTAAAAGATGTGTTTGGTATGTCATGTACATGAAGAGTACATTCTTTCTTATAATGTCTATCGAGTCTATGAACATATCGTAGCGACTTTTTTTGTCCTCCTGATACATCTTTTGTCCTTTCTGAACTCTGTTTTAATTTATTATTCTGCATTATCACTATAGGTGTTTATCAGAACGCACCCTTTACAACTGATTGGTTATAGGTTAAACCCTAATGTCAAAGTCAGGCGCACCGAAACACCCCCCTTATCCTGCACAACAAAAGCAGGAATAAGGGGTTAAAAAGTCTGTATTTCAACTAATTCCTTATATTTTACACATCAATGTCACAAAATAAAGATATTGTACAAGTTTTTCATCAACAATTTGGCTTTTAACTCACCAAAATAGAAAAAATTCCCGGACCTCACAATGTAAACATCCTATTGATTAGTGCGTTCGAAAATCAAGTCCAAAATTAATTTCAAATACCGTAATGTAGCTACAATAACAGCATTTTTTTCAACGGATCTTTGTGAAAAAGTGCATTTAGGCAGAATATGTTGTAAGGCTAGTAAAAATTGTCTACCTCCGACGGGACTCGAACCCGCAATCCCCGGCTTAGGAGGCCGGTGCCTTATCCATTGGGCCACGGAGGCGTATGTAGTTGTGCATTTTAATACCCATGTAATTCGTGGACGTCGTTTCTGTAAATTCGCACATATCCTTGAAATCAACTTTCTAGTGAACTTGAAATTTAATAATAAGGAGGACAGAAACTGCAAATGGCAAACTGTATTTCATCGATTGATCTCATTTCTGTATAAATTTCATCAGTTTCATAAGTTTTTTTCTGTATAAAAATCTCATGTCGAAAACAGTTTCTATTTTCAATATCAAAGTGATGATTCCATATACTTCCGGCGTTTCTTAGCTTTATATGCCTTTATTTTAGTCACCTTAGTGTCTACGACCATATCACGCTGAAAACACCGGTTCTCGTCCGATCACCGCAGTTAAGCAGCGTCGAGCTCGGTTAGTACTTGGATGGGTGACCGCCTGGGAATACCGGGTGTTGTAGACATTCCTTTTTATAATTTTCTCTATCTGTTCCTATCTTCTTCTAGCTCCTTCACCTGTCCTCTTTTTTTCACCCCCCCCCCCCCCTCCTTCCTTTTATTTTGTCCCTGCATGTTCATATATTTACCTTGATAAAACTGTTATAAAAAGGTCGACAGACGAATTTCTAAGTCACTACAACATGTACAAGTCTCCATTGTCGAATATTGTCATAGCGACGCTAGGGTGAATTCGAGGACGCTGAAAGGTTATGGCTGCATGTTTGGTAAGTCTTTCGAAGCACAAAATTAATTTCAAATACCGTAATGTAGCTACAATAACAGCATTTTTTTCAACGGATCTTTGTGAAAAAGTGCATTTAGGCAGAATATGTTGTAAGGCTAGTAAAAATTGTCTACCTCCGACGGGACTCGAACCCGCAATCCCCGGCTTAGGAGGCCGGTGCCTTATCCATTGGGCCACGGAGGCGTATGTAGTTGTGCATTTTAATACCCATGTAATTCGTGGACGTCGTTTCTGTAAATTCGCACATATCCTTGAAATCAACTTTCTAGTGAACTTGAAATTTAATAATAAGGAGGACAGAAACTGCAAATGGCAAACTGTATTTCATCGATTGATCTCATTTCTGTATAAATTTCATCAGTTTCATAAGTTTTTTTCTGTATAAAAATCTCATGTCGAAAACAGTTTCTATTTTCAATATCAAAGTGATGATTCCATATACTTCCGGCGTTTCTTAGCTTTATATGCCTTTATTTTAGTCACCTTAGTGTCTACGACCATATCACGCTGAAAACACCGGTTCTCGTCCGATCACCGCAGTTAAGCAGCGTCGAGCTCGGTTAGTACTTGGATGGGTGACCGCCTGGGAATACCGGGTGTTGTAGACATTCCTTTTTATAATTTTCTCTATCTGTTCCTATCTTCTTCTAGCTCCTTCACCTGTCCTCTTTTTTTCACCCCCCCCCCCCCCCCCCCTCCTTCCTTTTATTTTGTCCCTGCATGTTCATATATTTACCTTGATAAAACTGTTATAAAAAGGTCGACAGACGAATTTCTAAGTCACTACAACATGTACAAGTCTCCATTGTCGAATATTGTCATAGCGACGCTAGGGTGAATTCGAGGACGCTGAAAGGTTATGGCTGCATGTTTGGTAAGTCTTTCGAAGCACAAAATTAATTTCAAATACCGTAATGTAGCTACAATAACAGCATTTTTTTCAACGGATCTTTGTGAAAAAGTGCATTTAGGCAGAATATGTTGTAAGGCTAGTAAAAATTGTCTACCTCCGACGGGACTCGAACCCGCAATCCCCGGCTTAGGAGGCCGGTGCCTTATCCATTGGGCCACGGAGGCGTATGTAGTTGTGCATTTTAATACCCATGTAATTCGTGGACGTCGTTTCTGTAAATTCGCACATATCCTTGAAATCAACTTTCTAGTGAACTTGAAATTTAATAATAAGGAGGACAGAAACTGCAAATGGCAAACTGTATTTCATCGATTGATCTCATTTCTGTATAAATTTCATCAGTTTCATAAGTTTTTTTCTGTATAAAAATCTCATGTCGAAAACAGTTTCTATTTTCAATATCAAAGTGATGATTCCATATACTTCCGGCGTTTCTTAGCTTTATATGCCTTTATTTTAGTCACCTTAGTGTCTACGACCATATCACGCTGAAAACACCGGTTCTCGTCCGATCACCGCAGTTAAGCAGCGTCGAGCTCGGTTAGTACTTGGATGGGTGACCGCCTGGGAATACCGGGTGTTGTAGACATTCCTTTTTATAATTTTCTCTATCTGTTCCTATCTTCTTCTAGCTCCTTCACCTGTCCTCTTTTTTTCACCCCCCCCCCCCCCTCCTTCCTTTTATTTTGTCCCTGCATGTTCATATATTTACCTTGATAAAACTGTTATAAAAAGGTCGACAGACGAATTTCTAAGTCACTACAACATGTACAAGTCTCCATTGTCGAATATTGTCATAGCGACGCTAGGGTGAATTCGAGGACGCTGAAAGGTTATGGCTGCATGTTTGGTAAGTCTTTCGAAGCACAAAATTAATTTCAAATACCGTAATGTAGCTACAATAACAGCATTTTTTTCAACGGATCTTTGTGAAAAAGTGCATTTAGGCAGAATATGTTGTAAGGCTAGTAAAAATTGTCTACCTCCGACGGGACTCGAACCCGCAATCCCCGGCTTAGGAGGCCGGTGCCTTATCCATTGGGCCACGGAGGCGTATGTAGTTGTGCATTTTAATACCCATGTAATTCGTGGACGTCGTTTCTGTAAATTCGCACATATCCTTGAAATCAACTTTCTAGTGAACTTGAAATTTAATAATAAGGAGGACAGAAACTGCAAATGGCAAACTGTATTTCATCGATTGATCTCATTTCTGTATAAATTTCATCAGTTTCATAAGTTTTTTTCTGTATAAAAATCTCATGTCGAAAACAGTTTCTATTTTCAATATCAAAGTGATGATTCCATATACTTCCGGCGTTTCTTAGCTTTATATGCCTTTATTTTAGTCACCTTAGTGTCTACGACCATATCACGCTGAAAACACCGGTTCTCGTCCGATCACCGCAGTTAAGCAGCGTCGAGCTCGGTTAGTACTTGGATGGGTGACCGCCTGGGAATACCGGGTGTTGTAGACATTCCTTTTTATAATTTTCTCTATCTGTTCCTATCTTCTTCTAGCTCCTTCACCTGTCCTCTTTTTTTCACCCCCCCCCCCCCCTCCTTCCTTTTATTTTGTCCCTGCATGTTCATATATTTACCTTGATAAAACTGTTATAAAAAGGTCGACAGACGAATTTCTAAGTCACTACAACATGTACAAGTCTCCATTGTCGAATATTGTCATAGCGACGCTAGGGTGAATTCGAGGACGCTGAAAGGTTATGGCTGCATGTTTGGTAAGTCTTTCGAAGCACAAAATTAATTTCAAATACCGTAATGTAGCTACAATAACAGCATTTTTTTCAACGGATCTTTGTGAAAAAGTGCATTTAGGCAGAATATGTTGTAAGGCTAGTAAAAATTGTCTACCTCCGACGGGACTCGAACCCGCAATCCCCGGCTTAGGAGGCCGGTGCCTTATCCATTGGGCCACGGAGGCGTATGTAGTTGTGCATTTTAATACCCATGTAATTCGTGGACGTCGTTTCTGTAAATTCGCACATATCCTTGAAATCAACTTTCTAGTGAACTTGAAATTTAATAATAAGGAGGACAGAAACTGCAAATGGCAAACTGTATTTCATCGATTGATCTCATTTCTGTATAAATTTCATCAGTTTCATAAGTTTTTTTCTGTATAAAAATCTCATGTCGAAAACAGTTTCTATTTTCAATATCAAAGTGATGATTCCATATACTTCCGGCGTTTCTTAGCTTTATATGCCTTTATTTTAGTCACCTTAGTGTCTACGACCATATCACGCTGAAAACACCGGTTCTCGTCCGATCACCGCAGTTAAGCAGCGTCGAGCTCGGTTAGTACTTGGATGGGTGACCGCCTGGGAATACCGGGTGTTGTAGACATTCCTTTTTATAATTTTCTCTATCTGTTCCTATCTTCTTCTAGCTCCTTCACCTGTCCTCTTTTTTTCACCCCCCCCCCCCCCCCTCCTTCCTTTTATTTTGTCCCTGCATGTTCATATATTTACCTTGATAAAACTGTTATAAAAAGGTCGACAGACGAATTTCTAAGTCACTACAACATGTACAAGTCTCCATTGTCGAATATTGTCATAGCGACGCTAGGGTGAATTCGAGGACGCTGAAAGGTTATGGCTGCATGTTTGGTAAGTCTTTCGAAGCACAAAATTAATTTCAAATACCGTAATGTAGCTACAATAACAGCATTTTTTTCAACGGATCTTTGTGAAAAAGTGCATTTAGGCAGAATATGTTGTAAGGCTAGTAAAAATTGTCTACCTCCGACGGGACTCGAACCCGCAATCCCCGGCTTAGGAGGCCGGTGCCTTATCCATTGGGCCACGGAGGCGTATGTAGTTGTGCATTTTAATACCCATGTAATTCGTGGACGTCGTTTCTGTAAATTCGCACATATCCTTGAAATCAACTTTCTAGTGAACTTGAAATTTAATAATAAGGAGGACAGAAACTGCAAATGGCAAACTGTATTTCATCGATTGATCTCATTTCTGTATAAATTTCATCAGTTTCATAAGTTTTTTTCTGTATAAAAATCTCATGTCGAAAACAGTTTCTATTTTCAATATCAAAGTGATGATTCCATATACTTCCGGCGTTTCTTAGCTTTATATGCCTTTATTTTAGTCACCTTAGTGTCTACGACCATATCACGCTGAAAACACCGGTTCTCGTCCGATCACCGCAGTTAAGCAGCGTCGAGCTCGGTTAGTACTTGGATGGGTGACCGCCTGGGAATACCGGGTGTTGTAGACATTCCTTTTTATAATTTTCTCTATCTGTTCCTATCTTCTTCTAGCTCCTTCACCTGTCCTCTTTTTTTCACCCCCCCCCCCCCCCCCTCCTTCCTTTTATTTTGTCCCTGCATGTTCATATATTTACCTTGATAAAACTGTTATAAAAAGGTCGACAGACGAATTTCTAAGTCACTACAACATGTACAAGTCTCCATTGTCGAATATTGTCATAGCGACGCTAGGGTGAATTCGAGGACGCTGAAAGGTTATGGCTGCATGTTTGGTAAGTCTTTCGAAGCACAAAATTAATTTCAAATACCGTAATGTAGCTACAATAACAGCATTTTTTTCAACGGATCTTTGTGAAAAAGTGCATTTAGGCAGAATATGTTGTAAGGCTAGTAAAAATTGTCTACCTCCGACGGGACTCGAACCCGCAATCCCCGGCTTAGGAGGCCGGTGCCTTATCCATTGGGCCACGGAGGCGTATGTAGTTGTGCATTTTAATACCCATGTAATTCGTGGACGTCGTTTCTGTAAATTCGCACATATCCTTGAAATCAACTTTCTAGTGAACTTGAAATTTAATAATAAGGAGGACAGAAACTGCAAATGGCAAACTGTATTTCATCGATTGATCTCATTTCTGTATAAATTTCATCAGTTTCATAAGTTTTTTTCTGTATAAAAATCTCATGTCGAAAACAGTTTCTATTTTCAATATCAAAGTGATGATTCCATATACTTCCGGCGTTTCTTAGCTTTATATGCCTTTATTTTAGTCACCTTAGTGTCTACGACCATATCACGCTGAAAACACCGGTTCTCGTCCGATCACCGCAGTTAAGCAGCGTCGAGCTCGGTTAGTACTTGGATGGGTGACCGCCTGGGAATACCGGGTGTTGTAGACATTCCTTTTTATAATTTTCTCTATCTGTTCCTATCTTCTTCTAGCTCCTTCACCTGTCCTCTTTTTTTCACCCCCCCCCCCCTCCTTCCTTTTATTTTGTCCCTGCATGTTCATATATTTACCTTGATAAAACTGTTATAAAAAGGTCGACAGACGAATTTCTAAGTCACTACAACATGTACAAGTCTCCATTGTCGAATATTGTCATAGCGACGCTAGGGTGAATTCGAGGACGCTGAAAGGTTATGGCTGCATGTTTGGTAAGTCTTTCGAAGCACAAAATTAATTTCAAATACCGTAATGTAGCTACAATAACAGCATTTTTTTCAACGGATCTTTGTGAAAAAGTGCATTTAGGCAGAATATGTTGTAAGGCTAGTAAAAATTGTCTACCTCCGACGGGACTCGAACCCGCAATCCCCGGCTTAGGAGGCCGGTGCCTTATCCATTGGGCCACGGAGGCGTATGTAGTTGTGCATTTTAATACCCATGTAATTCGTGGACGTCGTTTCTGTAAATTCGCACATATCCTTGAAATCAACTTTCTAGTGAACTTGAAATTTAATAATAAGGAGGACAGAAACTGCAAATGGCAAACTGTATTTCATCGATTGATCTCATTTCTGTATAAATTTCATCAGTTTCATAAGTTTTTTTCTGTATAAAAATCTCATGTCGAAAACAGTTTCTATTTTCAATATCAAAGTGATGATTCCATATACTTCCGGCGTTTCTTAGCTTTATATAGTCTCGATCATCCAGCCGCTTTATTTTTCAAAGTAGAGCGTCTGGATGACAAGTGATATAAAAATGGTAATTTATGACATTCGGAATAGTATCGGCTCTTTTAGCTTGTTTTTAAAGATAATGTCCAAGACGAATAACCAAGAAGTTGGTTATTGACTTCGGAAGAAATTATATTAGGATAATACTATTGAAAAGCCCGAGTGTACCGATTGTTGTTTAAAGCTATTTATATTTTTTTTTGTGACGACATACAAGTCGTGGAAAACACCAGACAGCATGGCTTCCGTGACCGCGAAAGAAAATAACTGAGCACATCAAACCTTGGTAAGATGATATAACAACACAAACTGTTACATAAATTTTAATGCAACCTGAAACATCGAGTAGTTATATTCTTTCATGCATGTCCGTGCATCGCAAGCAAGTTAATAATCATACAATAAATGGCAATTTTTGTATTGACTGGGACCACTCGAACAGTCGTCTGTACGCTATAAATACATTTTGGGGTTGTTAACTTTAAAAATACTTGATGGAAAAGTGATATGACGCCGAAATATGAACTTCATCCAAGATCAGTTTGTTGTATTTATTTGTAGTGTATATTAAAGGGAGTTTGCATCTTGATATGTGGGAAAAAAGGGGGGAGAGGAGAAATGCGCAATGTTGTACACATTTGAAGGAGGGAACGCAATTTAAAACCATATGCAGAAGAAAAACAAACAAAGTATATCTAGAAGATGCCACTGATTTTGTACATACACCAAACGATAAACATGATTTATGCTCGATTTTTTTTTTAAACAAATGCATTTAGCTTATACAAACACATAAGAAGTGGGACACCTTGTTATGAAAAGTAATTTAAATATACTGTTAGTAAACAAAGTCTGGACTGGTCAACTTAAAAAAGAAAAATATTTTTTTGCACTTTTAAGAGGCATTTTTCACACTAAAAGTCCATAAAAGAATACAAATGTTGTCAGTGAATATATACCAATTGGCTATCTAAACCTTGAAACAAAACCATGGCACGAGGAATACACTGAAAATTCGTTTTTATGCAAAACAATAGACAGTAAAACAATAGATGCAGCATCAATGAAAAGAGGTGTCAATGAACCCCAAGTTCAAATGAGAGCATGTATATGCAACTGTATGGCCTTTAACAATGATAAAATTCATGCATGATTTTGATAGAGAATGCAAACAGGGAATGTGTCAAAGAGACAGCAACCCGACAAAAGAGCAGGAAACAACATAAAGCCACGAATGGGTCGTGTCATCACAGCGAGATAATTTCGCATCCCGTAGCGCACCAAGACATTTTTTAATGTATATTTCTATATAGTGTTTTTTTTAAACATTTTGTTTTTCATATATGCTATGCTGGTGACCAAACATTAATATGATTTTAACATTTACTTTTTATTTTGTAGACAAACCAATGATGATATCGAGACACAGATGTTATGTGTAAAATGTGAAGAATTAAAAAATAATCTATATAAATATTCGAATTTTCATTGTATCATACTGCAATCATTATAAATAAATCACAGTATCAAAAATGATGGGTTAACATTATTTTGACAGCAACCACAAAGCGAAAAAAGGTACACAGACAGATATTAAGTAAATAAAACAAACATCAAGAAACACATTGTTGTCAGAGAATTAAGATTTGTATTAACAAATTAAAAATCATATAAACAATTTAACAGTTTTCACGTTTGCGTTGTATCTCATTTACATGTCTGGCCCTTCTCAGTTTACTATATGGTATGGAGTTTTCTTAATATGGAAGGCAGAGCAGTGATTATATATCCATGTAATTTGAACTCTGCTGTTTTGTTGCCTCATTTAAAACAATCATACCAATCTCCTTATTTTATATAAAGGTTCACATGTACAGGAGAATTCGAAGTTGTTGTTTTTGTGAAGCTGCCCTTTAATACATGATGGATATTTTAATAGTTTGTAGTAGGAGAATACACTTTTCAGTTATTTTTTGTACAAGTTATCATGCAGTATGGGATAAATCCATATCATCTTTTCCATGTGATTGATTCAAACATGCATTCAAAGAGTATTTGGTTTCATCAATGACTAGTAAACTTCTGTATTTCTTAATAGACACGGAGACTGGCAAAGTGGTATTATGTGAAGGTTGGTCCCCAAATGTTTTCTTCCCAAAAAATTAGGCGATTTAGATTATTGGTGAAACATTCATACTATTCTATCGTTAGCAATTTTAAGATCAGTTAATTTTGTAATTAAAAATTGAGTTGACTCATTGTGTGATATCACTGATATGCCAGTGATAAGTTGAGCAAGGGGTTCACCATTGTAATCATTTTTGTTGTTTTTCTTTCCATTAACGTAACTTGATGTGTGCTTTTCAAGTAAGGTAAGTGCGTCAGATATCTGAAAGATTATTATAAAAAGGAAAGCATAAATTAAAACAAGAATTTACAGAAATAAGAATGAGACAAAACTAAGAAAAATGGATTAAAAATGAAAATAAGGAATACAGACTAACGTGGCAACAATAAACCGACTGTTGGTTGCTTCAGTAAGGTCAAGTGGCAAATATTTCATGCATGTTCAGGACGATGTGGATACAATATAAAGAATAGAGAATATATATAGTGGTGTTCTTTAATATCAAAAAAGAGAAAAATGGTAGTTTATAGTATGAAGATAAGAGACTATTAAACGTGGTGTGTTTTAATATGAAAATAGATTGACTTTTGGGTTGCTTATGCGGTAAATAATGGTAATGTTCAGGACGAAAAAAATAACAATAATTATAAAGATGAGGTCCTAAATTATAGCCCGTTTCGGGTGTATGTTCGAGAAATTATAACTCGCCAGAAAATTGAGGTATATTGTATTGCTTTATGTACAACGATCCACCTACGGATCCCTCTCTTAGCGACGTGTAATCCTCTATACGCGACCAGTGGCGGATCCAGAACTTGGTATAAGGAGGGCACTATACAGTCATACTACAGTGTTTCCTAATGTAATCAACCAAATTTTTCGCACGAAAAAAAATCGTCTTTCTTTATTTTTTTTTACATGTGTACAAAATCCAGACAAAAAGATCACCGCTAATTACAGCTGTTGATCGTTCTTTTAAAATTGCCCATCTGCAAGTTGGGCAACATAGGATCAACCACAGGGGTTTGTTCAGTTGTGGGATCAGTTACAAGAATGTCAGTTTTAATAGTCACATATACATGTAACGTTACACTGTTTACTGTTGTTATTTTAAAATATAATGGGGGTAACGGAAGTGCTATATATAGATATGTTCTATATTTAATTATTTGTTACGCCCCCTATAAATATCTGACCAGTCCGGTTAATCACCCCAGACGCTATATATATGCGTCTGGGTTATCGAGACTAAGCTTTATATGCCTTTATTTTAGTCACCTTAGTGTCTACGACCATATCACGCTGAAAACACCGGTTCTCGTCCGATCACCGCAGTTAAGCAGCGTCGAGCTCGGTTAGTACTTGGATGGGTGACCGCCTGGGAATACCGGGTGTTGTAGACATTCCTTTTTATAATTTTCTCTATCTGTTCCTATCTTCTTCTAGCTCCTTCACCTGTCCTCTTTTTTTCACCCCCCCCCCCCCTCCTTCCTTTTATTTTGTCCCTGCATGTTCATATATTTACCTTGATAAAACTGTTATAAAAAGGTCGACAGACGAATTTCTAAGTCACTACAACATGTACAAGTCTCCATTGTCGAATATTGTCATAGCGACGCTAGGGTGAATTCGAGGACGCTGAAAGGTTATGGCTGCATGTTTGGTAAGTCTTTCGAAGCACAAAATTAATTTCAAATACCGTAATGTAGCTACAATAACAGCATTTTTTTCAACGGATCTTTGTGAAAAAGTGCATTTAGGCAGAATATGTTGTAAGGCTAGTAAAAATTGTCTACCTCCGACGGGACTCGAACCCGCAATCCCCGGCTTAGGAGGCCGGTGCCTTATCCATTGGGCCACGGAGGCGTATGTAGTTGTGCATTTTAATACCCATGTAATTCGTGGACGTCGTTTCTGTAAATTCGCACATATCCTTGAAATCAACTTTCTAGTGAACTTGAAATTTAATAATAAGGAGGACAGAAACTGCAAATGGCAAACTGTATTTCATCGATTGATCTCATTTCTGTATAAATTTCATCAGTTTCATAAGTTTTTTTCTGTATAAAAATCTCATGTCGAAAACAGTTTCTATTTTCAATATCAAAGTGATGATTCCATATACTTCCGGCGTTTCTTAGCTTTATATGCCTTTATTTTAGTCACCTTAGTGTCTACGACCATATCACGCTGAAAACACCGGTTCTCGTCCGATCACCGCAGTTAAGCAGCGTCGAGCTCGGTTAGTACTTGGATGGGTGACCGCCTGGGAATACCGGGTGTTGTAGACATTCCTTTTTATAATTTTCTCTATCTGTTCCTATCTTCTTCTAGCTCCTTCACCTGTCCTCTTTTTTTCACCCCCCCCCCCCCCTCCTTCCTTTTATTTTGTCCCTGCATGTTCATATATTTACCTTGATAAAACTGTTATAAAAAGGTCGACAGACGAATTTCTAAGTCACTACAACATGTACAAGTCTCCATTGTCGAATATTGTCATAGCGACGCTAGGGTGAATTCGAGGACGCTGAAAGGTTATGGCTGCATGTTTGGTAAGTCTTTCGAAGCACAAAATTAATTTCAAATACCGTAATGTAGCTACAATAACAGCATTTTTTTCAACGGATCTTTGTGAAAAAGTGCATTTAGGCAGAATATGTTGTAAGGCTAGTAAAAATTGTCTACCTCCGACGGGACTCGAACCCGCAATCCCCGGCTTAGGAGGCCGGTGCCTTATCCATTGGGCCACGGAGGCGTATGTAGTTGTGCATTTTAATACCCATGTAATTCGTGGACGTCGTTTCTGTAAATTCGCACATATCCTTGAAATCAACTTTCTAGTGAACTTGAAATTTAATAATAAGGAGGACAGAAACTGCAAATGGCAAACTGTATTTCATCGATTGATCTCATTTCTGTATAAATTTCATCAGTTTCATAAGTTTTTTTCTGTATAAAAATCTCATGTCGAAAACAGTTTCTATTTTCAATATCAAAGTGATGATTCCATATACTTCCGGCGTTTCTTAGCTTTATATGCCTTTATTTTAGTCACCTTAGTGTCTACGACCATATCACGCTGAAAACACCGGTTCTCGTCCGATCACCGCAGTTAAGCAGCGTCGAGCTCGGTTAGTACTTGGATGGGTGACCGCCTGGGAATACCGGGTGTTGTAGACATTCCTTTTTATAATTTTCTCTATCTGTTCCTATCTTCTTCTAGCTCCTTCACCTGTCCTCTTTTTTTCACCCCCCCCCCCCCCTCCTTCCTTTTATTTTGTCCCTGCATGTTCATATATTTACCTTGATAAAACTGTTATAAAAAGGTCGACAGACGAATTTCTAAGTCACTACAACATGTACAAGTCTCCATTGTCGAATATTGTCATAGCGACGCTAGGGTGAATTCGAGGACGCTGAAAGGTTATGGCTGCATGTTTGGTAAGTCTTTCGAAGCACAAAATTAATTTCAAATACCGTAATGTAGCTACAATAACAGCATTTTTTTCAACGGATCTTTGTGAAAAAGTGCATTTAGGCAGAATATGTTGTAAGGCTAGTAAAAATTGTCTACCTCCGACGGGACTCGAACCCGCAATCCCCGGCTTAGGAGGCCGGTGCCTTATCCATTGGGCCACGGAGGCGTATGTAGTTGTGCATTTTAATACCCATGTAATTCGTGGACGTCGTTTCTGTAAATTCGCACATATCCTTGAAATCAACTTTCTAGTGAACTTGAAATTTAATAATAAGGAGGACAGAAACTGCAAATGGCAAACTGTATTTCATCGATTGATCTCATTTCTGTATAAATTTCATCAGTTTCATAAGTTTTTTTCTGTATAAAAATCTCATGTCGAAAACAGTTTCTATTTTCAATATCAAAGTGATGATTCCATATACTTCCGGCGTTTCTTAGCTTTATATGCCTTTATTTTAGTCACCTTAGTGTCTACGACCATATCACGCTGAAAACACCGGTTCTCGTCCGATCACCGCAGTTAAGCAGCGTCGAGCTCGGTTAGTACTTGGATGGGTGACCGCCTGGGAATACCGGGTGTTGTAGACATTCCTTTTTATAATTTTCTCTATCTGTTCCTATCTTCTTCTAGCTCCTTCACCTGTCCTCTTTTTTTCACCCCCCCCCCCTCCTTCCTTTTATTTTGTCCCTGCATGTTCATATATTTACCTTGATAAAACTGTTATAAAAAGGTCGACAGACGAATTTCTAAGTCACTACAACATGTACAAGTCTCCATTGTCGAATATTGTCATAGCGACGCTAGGGTGAATTCGAGGACGCTGAAAGGTTATGGCTGCATGTTTGGTAAGTCTTTCGAAGCACAAAATTAATTTCAAATACCGTAATGTAGCTACAATAACAGCATTTTTTTTCAACGGATCTTTGTGAAAAAGTGCATTTAGGCAGAATATGTTGTAAGGCTAGTAAAAATTGTCTACCTCCGACGGGACTCGAACCCGCAATCCCCGGCTTAGGAGGCCGGTGCCTTATCCATTGGGCCACGGAGGCGTATGTAGTTGTGCATTTTAATACCCATGTAATTCGTGGACGTCGTTTCTGTAAATTCGCACATATCCTTGAAATCAACTTTCTAGTGAACTTGAAATTTAATAATAAGGAGGACAGAAACTGCAAATGGCAAACTGTATTTCATCGATTGATCTCATTTCTGTATAAATTTCATCAGTTTCATAAGTTTTTTTCTGTATAAAAATCTCATGTCGAAAACAGTTTCTATTTTCAATATCAAAGTGATGATTCCATATACTTCCGGCGTTTCTTAGCTTTATATGCCTTTATTTTAGTCACCTTAGTGTCTACGACCATATCACGCTGAAAACACCGGTTCTCGTCCGATCACCGCAGTTAAGCAGCGTCGAGCTCGGTTAGTACTTGGATGGGTGACCGCCTGGGAATACCGGGTGTTGTAGACATTCCTTTTTATAATTTTCTCTATCTGTTCCTATCTTCTTCTAGCTCCTTCACCTGTCCTCTTTTTTTCACCCCCCCCCCCCCTCCTTCCTTTTATTTTGTCCCTGCATGTTCATATATTTACCTTGATAAAACTGTTATAAAAAGGTCGACAGACGAATTTCTAAGTCACTACAACATGTACAAGTCTCCATTGTCGAATATTGTCATAGCGACGCTAGGGTGAATTCGAGGACGCTGAAAGGTTATGGCTGCATGTTTGGTAAGTCTTTCGAAGCACAAAATTAATTTCAAATACCGTAATGTAGCTACAATAACAGCATTTTTTTCAACGGATCTTTGTGAAAAAGTGCATTTAGGCAGAATATGTTGTAAGGCTAGTAAAAATTGTCTACCTCCGACGGGACTCGAACCCGCAATCCCCGGCTTAGGAGGCCGGTGCCTTATCCATTGGGCCACGGAGGCGTATGTAGTTGTGCATTTTAATACCCATGTAATTCGTGGACGTCGTTTCTGTAAATTCGCACATATCCTTGAAATCAACTTTCTAGTGAACTTGAAATTTAATAATAAGGAGGACAGAAACTGCAAATGGCAAACTGTATTTCATCGATTGATCTCATTTCTGTATAAATTTCATCAGTTTCATAAGTTTTTTTCTGTATAAAAATCTCATGTCGAAAACAGTTTCTATTTTCAATATCAAAGTGATGATTCCATATACTTCCGGCGTTTCTTAGCTTTATATGCCTTTATTTTAGTCACCTTAGTGTCTACGACCATATCACGCTGAAAACACCGGTTCTCGTCCGATCACCGCAGTTAAGCAGCGTCGAGCTCGGTTAGTACTTGGATGGGTGACCGCCTGGGAATACCGGGTGTTGTAGACATTCCTTTTTATAATTTTCTCTATCTGTTCCTATCTTCTTCTAGCTCCTTCACCTGTCCTCTTTTTTTCACCCCCCCCCCCCCCTCCTTCCTTTTATTTTGTCCCTGCATGTTCATATATTTACCTTGATAAAACTGTTATAAAAAGGTCGACAGACGAATTTCTAAGTCACTACAACATGTACAAGTCTCCATTGTCGAATATTGTCATAGCGACGCTAGGGTGAATTCGAGGACGCTGAAAGGTTATGGCTGCATGTTTGGTAAGTCTTTCGAAGCACAAAATTAATTTCAAATACCGTAATGTAGCTACAATAACAGCATTTTTTTCAACGGATCTTTGTGAAAAAGTGCATTTAGGCAGAATATGTTGTAAGGCTAGTAAAAATTGTCTACCTCCGACGGGACTCGAACCCGCAATCCCCGGCTTAGGAGGCCGGTGCCTTATCCATTGGGCCACGGAGGCGTATGTAGTTGTGCATTTTAATACCCATGTAATTCGTGGACGTCGTTTCTGTAAATTCGCACATATCCTTGAAATCAACTTTCTAGTGAACTTGAAATTTAATAATAAGGAGGACAGAAACTGCAAATGGCAAACTGTATTTCATCGATTGATCTCATTTCTGTATAAATTTCATCAGTTTCATAAGTTTTTTTCTGTATAAAAATCTCATGTCGAAAACAGTTTCTATTTTCAATATCAAAGTGATGATTCCATATACTTCCGGCGTTTCTTAGCTTTATATGCCTTTATTTTAGTCACCTTAGTGTCTACGACCATATCACGCTGAAAACACCGGTTCTCGTCCGATCACCGCAGTTAAGCAGCGTCGAGCTCGGTTAGTACTTGGATGGGTGACCGCCTGGGAATACCGGGTGTTGTAGACATTCCTTTTTATAATTTTCTCTATCTGTTCCTATCTTCTTCTAGCTCCTTCACCTGTCCTCTTTTTTTCACCCCCCCCCCCCCCTCCTTCCTTTTATTTTGTCCCTGCATGTTCATATATTTACCTTGATAAAACTGTTATAAAAAGGTCGACAGACGAATTTCTAAGTCACTACAACATGTACAAGTCTCCATTGTCGAATATTGTCATAGCGACGCTAGGGTGAATTCGAGGACGCTGAAAGGTTATGGCTGCATGTTTGGTAAGTCTTTCGAAGCACAAAATTAATTTCAAATACCGTAATGTAGCTACAATAACAGCATTTTTTTCAACGGATCTTTGTGAAAAAGTGCATTTAGGCAGAATATGTTGTAAGGCTAGTAAAAATTGTCTACCTCCGACGGGACTCGAACCCGCAATCCCCGGCTTAGGAGGCCGGTGCCTTATCCATTGGGCCACGGAGGCGTATGTAGTTGTGCATTTTAATACCCATGTAATTCGTGGACGTCGTTTCTGTAAATTCGCACATATCCTTGAAATCAACTTTCTAGTGAACTTGAAATTTAATAATAAGGAGGACAGAAACTGCAAATGGCAAACTGTATTTCATCGATTGATCTCATTTCTGTATAAATTTCATCAGTTTCATAAGTTTTTTTCTGTATAAAAATCTCATGTCGAAAACAGTTTCTATTTTCAATATCAAAGTGATGATTCCATATACTTCCGGCGTTTCTTAGCTTTATATGCCTTTATTTTAGTCACCTTAGTGTCTACGACCATATCACGCTGAAAACACCGGTTCTCGTCCGATCACCGCAGTTAAGCAGCGTCGAGCTCGGTTAGTACTTGGATGGGTGACCGCCTGGGAATACCGGGTGTTGTAGACATTCCTTTTTATAATTTTCTCTATCTGTTCCTATCTTCTTCTAGCTCCTTCACCTGTCCTCTTTTTTTCACCCCCCCCCCTCCTTCCTTTTATTTTGTCCCTGCATGTTCATATATTTACCTTGATAAAACTGTTATAAAAAGGTCGACAGACGAATTTCTAAGTCACTACAACATGTACAAGTCTCCATTGTCGAATATTGTCATAGCGACGCTAGGGTGAATTCGAGGACGCTGAAAGGTTATGGCTGCATGTTTGGTAAGTCTTTCGAAGCACAAAATTAATTTCAAATACCGTAATGTAGCTACAATAACAGCATTTTTTTCAACGGATCTTTGTGAAAAAGTGCATTTAGGCAGAATATGTTGTAAGGCTAGTAAAAATTGTCTACCTCCGACGGGACTCGAACCCGCAATCCCCGGCTTAGGAGGCCGGTGCCTTATCCATTGGGCCACGGAGGCGTATGTAGTTGTGCATTTTAATACCCATGTAATTCGTGGACGTCGTTTCTGTAAATTCGCACATATCCTTGAAATCAACTTTCTAGTGAACTTGAAATTTAATAATAAGGAGGACAGAAACTGCAAATGGCAAACTGTATTTCATCGATTGATCTCATTTCTGTATAAATTTCATCAGTTTCATAAGTTTTTTTCTGTATAAAAATCTCATGTCGAAAACAGTTTCTATTTTCAATATCAAAGTGATGATTCCATATACTTCCGGCGTTTCTTAGCTTTATATGCCTTTATTTTAGTCACCTTAGTGTCTACGACCATATCACGCTGAAAACACCGGTTCTCGTCCGATCACCGCAGTTAAGCAGCGTCGAGCTCGGTTAGTACTTGGATGGGTGACCGCCTGGGAATACCGGGTGTTGTAGACATTCCTTTTTATAATTTTCTCTATCTGTTCCTATCTTCTTCTAGCTCCTTCACCTGTCCTCTTTTTTTCACCCCCCCCCCTCCTTCCTTTTATTTTGTCCCTGCATGTTCATATATTTACCTTGATAAAACTGTTATAAAAAGGTCGACAGACGAATTTCTAAGTCACTACAACATGTACAAGTCTCCATTGTCGAATATTGTCATAGCGACGCTAGGGTGAATTCGAGGACGCTGAAAGGTTATGGCTGCATGTTTGGTAAGTCTTTCGAAGCACAAAATTAATTTCAAATACCGTAATGTAGCTACAATAACAGCATTTTTTTCAACGGATCTTTGTGAAAAAGTGCATTTAGGCAGAATATGTTGTAAGGCTAGTAAAAATTGTCTACCTCCGACGGGACTCGAACCCGCAATCCCCGGCTTAGGAGGCCGGTGCCTTATCCATTGGGCCACGGAGGCGTATGTAGTTGTGCATTTTAATACCCATGTAATTCGTGGACGTCGTTTCTGTAAATTCGCACATATCCTTGAAATCAACTTTCTAGTGAACTTGAAATTTAATAATAAGGAGGACAGAAACTGCAAATGGCAAACTGTATTTCATCGATTGATCTCATTTCTGTATAAATTTCATCAGTTTCATAAGTTTTTTTCTGTATAAAAATCTCATGTCGAAAACAGTTTCTATTTTCAATATCAAAGTGATGATTCCATATACTTCCGGCGTTTCTTAGCTTTATATGCCTTTATTTTAGTCACCTAGTGTCTACGACCATATCACGCTGAAAACACCGGTTCTCGTCCGATCACCGCAGTTAAGCAGCGTCGAGCTCGGTTAGTACTTGGATGGGTGACCGCCTGGGAATACCGGGTGTTGTAGACATTCCTTTTTATAATTTTCTCTATCTGTTCCTATCTTCTTCTAGCTCCTTCACCTGTCCTCTTTTTTTCACCCCCCCCCCCCCCCCCCCCTCCTTCCTTTTATTTTGTCCCTGCATGTTCATATATTTACCTTGATAAAACTGTTATAAAAAGGTCGACAGACGAATTTCTAAGTCACTACAACATGTACAAGTCTCCATTGTCGAATATTGTCATAGCGACGCTAGGGTGAATTCGAGGACGCTGAAAGGTTATGGCTGCATGTTTGGTAAGTCTTTCGAAGCACAAAATTAATTTCAAATACCGTAATGTAGCTACAATAACAGCATTTTTTTTCAACGGATCTTTGTGAAAAAGTGCATTTAGGCAGAATATGTTGTAAGGCTAGTAAAAATTGTCTACCTCCGACGGGACTCGAACCCGCAATCCCCGGCTTAGGAGGCCGGTGCCTTATCCATTGGGCCACGGAGGCGTATGTAGTTGTGCATTTTAATACCCATGTAATTCGTGGACGTCGTTTCTGTAAATTCGCACATATCCTTGAAATCAACTTTCTAGTGAACTTGAAATTTAATAATAAGGAGGACAGAAACTGCAAATGGCAAACTGTATTTCATCGATTGATCTCATTTCTGTATAAATTTCATCAGTTTCATAAGTTTTTTTCTGTATAAAAATCTCATGTCGAAAACAGTTTCTATTTTCAATATCAAAGTGATGATTCCATATACTTCCGGCGTTTCTTAGCTTTATATGCCTTTATTTTAGTCACCTTAGTGTCTACGACCATATCACGCTGAAAACACCGGTTCTCGTCCGATCACCGCAGTTAAGCAGCGTCGAGCTCGGTTAGTACTTGGATGGGTGACCGCCTGGGAATACCGGGTGTTGTAGACATTCCTTTTTATAATTTTCTCTATCTGTTCCTATCTTCTTCTAGCTCCTTCACCTGTCCTCTTTTTTTCACCCCCCCCCCCCCCCCTCCTTCCTTTTATTTTGTCCCTGCATGTTCATATATTTACCTTGATAAAACTGTTATAAAAAGGTCGACAGACGAATTTCTAAGTCACTACAACATGTACAAGTCTCCATTGTCGAATATTGTCATAGCGACGCTAGGGTGAATTCGAGGACGCTGAAAGGTTATGGCTGCATGTTTGGTAAGTCTTTCGAAGCACAAAATTAATTTCAAATACCGTAATGTAGCTACAATAACAGCATTTTTTTTCAACGGATCTTTGTGAAAAAGTGCATTTAGGCAGAATATGTTGTAAGGCTAGTAAAAATTGTCTACCTCCGACGGGACTCGAACCCGCAATCCCCGGCTTAGGAGGCCGGTGCCTTATCCATTGGGCCACGGAGGCGTATGTAGTTGTGCATTTTAATACCCATGTAATTCGTGGACGTCGTTTCTGTAAATTCGCACATATCCTTGAAATCAACTTTCTAGTGAACTTGAAATTTAATAATAAGGAGGACAGAAACTGCAAATGGCAAACTGTATTTCATCGATTGATCTCATTTCTGTATAAATTTCATCAGTTTCATAAGTTTTTTTCTGTATAAAAATCTCATGTCGAAAACAGTTTCTATTTTCAATATCAAAGTGATGATTCCATATACTTCCGGCGTTTCTTAGCTTTATATGCCTTTATTTTAGTCACCTTAGTGTCTACGACCATATCACGCTGAAAACACCGGTTCTCGTCCGATCACCGCAGTT
Source organism: Mytilus edulis (assembly GCF_963676685.1). Classification (NCBI taxonomy): domain Eukaryota; kingdom Metazoa; phylum Mollusca; class Bivalvia; order Mytilida; family Mytilidae; genus Mytilus; species Mytilus edulis. Next base: position 41,208 of record NW_027267914.1, read on the forward strand.
AAGCAGCGTCGAGCTCGGTTAGTACTTGGATG
>NW_027267915.1:0-95457 GCF_963676685.1 Mytilus edulis
TCTATTGAATTTTATATATATATATATCTGTCATAAAATCGAGATAGTTCAGAGCGAGACATATCGACAATGTGTCGACTTGTCTATTTGTCGTCGTAGACTTAATGTCTGCATCAAAGATGTCGTTTCTTTTTCTGTCGTTGGGGCTGATTGTTCAGTTAACGTATAACCTACATCCGATTCTCCTTCTATTTCACACTTTAGTATTGCGTGAATACTGCTGGTTGAAAAAAATATAAATCTGACAGAACTCATGTGATATATTGTTAGGACACATGTCTATTGTTGCAAATTACACGTCTCCCTCTAGATTTTTTTTTCTGTAGTTGGGTTGCTGCCTCATTGACAATTACATCTCATCTCCTTTTATTGAAGCAGTACTTAACTTTCTCATGCACTTATTGCTGACAAATAATATCATATAATCGGATAGACTAAGCACTGCCTCGTGTTTCTTTGCATCAAGTGTAGTGGTTGATTTGATGGTTTTTGCTTAACGTATAGTGGCAAATATTCCATGCAAATTAAAGCCACTGTGTTAGAAATTCACCTCAAGTCTACTTAAACATTAGCTTTTATTGATATTTTTCTGAGAGAAGGAGAGAGAAAAGAGAAAAAAACCAGAATGATATAGAATTGCAGACACGAACTTGCTTCAAATGTGTTTTCTGGAATAAAACCACTATGCAATTTTAAGCATTGATGGCTATTTCGACTTAAGTTAGAATAAAGTGGCAGTTATCTCATAGCCAAATTATCTGCTCCCGACTTGACTGTGATGAAAAAAAAGCAACATATTACATAGTAGAGCACACTGGTTCCCGAAAAGTAGATATGTATAAGAACAGGTACTTCCGATTCTGGGCAACAAGGCAAACATTGGCCCCATCATACTTTCATATATATATTATATCATTCACGAGAAACTTCCGTCACGGGTTCTACCGCCCCCCTGTGACGTGGAGCCTTTTTCAATTGACATCAATTCATTACCCATTTTCTTTTACGTTTGCACAAAGTTACAGCTACTCGTAGGAACTACAGTTTGTCTAAAAGATGTATTTCTGTCTTGTATGTTCTTTGTGACCGTGCCCGAAATAATCTATATACCTTCTTGGTGGTGTCAAGCGAAACAAAACACAAAGGAATTAACGCACACACAATTTTGAAAAATTAGCGAAGCTCTACCTACGGCAAGTCTTACTAGTTTTCTGCAGACACATACAAATAAGCAAACACTAAACGAAGAGGGAAAATGACCCAACAGAAAAAAAAAAGAAAAAATTCCGTCACGGCTTTCTTGATTATTTCTTTTTTTTTTCATATCAACAATAGTCAGACTCTTTTTTTTTTTTTTTTTTTTTTTTGTGAAACTCCACCACTTGCACGTGAACAGAAGTGTATATTTTAACACTGAGTTTCTTCTAAAATAATACAACAAACAAAAAACAGCGAATTTCATACCGTTCAGTTTTGTGTTGTTGGCTTGCTGTTTGATTGATGTATTATACACTGCATCTCCTGTATGATTCATATGACTGTTTTATGTGTCAACAAGTTGTTGCTTATTTACTAAGCAATGGAGGTATTTTGCATTTTATAGCTGATGTTTATCATTTGAAAAATCTATTTCAAGGTACCCCCCTTTTTCTTCATAAAATAATTTATACCAAAACAATGCAAAAGCAAAACAAAAAGCAAAAAACAACAAAAAATCGTTTTCCAGACATAACTCGTAACAAAACAAGTTTCGTATTTCAGAGGTAAGCATACGATGTAATGGGTTTGAAACCCTTATATAGTACCCAATTTGTAAAGTTTCCTCAGAGAAGGTATTGGCAAAAATCTGGCTGGTTATATACGTATAGTATACGTTTGTGGCTTGTGCTCTGCATAGATAAAAATCTAATAATCCCAAAAAAATTTAAAACAACGACTCAATCATAAATTGAGTCTTTGTCGGGGGCTTTTTCGTAATAACAAACAAAAATTTTGCAAAAATTCGATATAGTACACCTTTTTCATTGAATAATCTATACAGTTAAGTTTGCACTGCATGCTATGTTATGAAACCACAGTCTAGTAACCATGTCTAGGTCTGATGGGAACATAGCCCTCGACGGGACAGAATAATACCCGAACGTACGATGAGGCGAATGATATAAATCTTAGTTGCTAGTAGTCCTTTCTCTAATCTATTTAGGAAGAACGATAAAAGGGGGATGTTTAAAATATCGTTTACAAAAATAAACTTTAAAATAACAGCCCATTTACATTTTGTTTAAAAGCGTGTGTGTGTCCCACGTCAGGTATGTTGTCGTGAAAGGTCGTTTATCATATATTAATGGTTATGCCCCCCCCCCCCCCCCCCCATTTCTCCCTTTATTTAGAAAATTGAGTATTGGTAGCAGATCTTTGATTGTTTCTATTGAATTTATATATATATATATCTGTCATAAAATCGAGATAGTTCAGAGCGAGACATATCGACAATGTGTCGACTTGTCTATTTGTCGTCGTAGACTTAATGTCTGCATCAAAGATGTCGTTTCTTTTTCTGTCGTTGGGCTGATGTTCAGTTAACGTATAACCTACATCCGATTCTCCTTCTATTTCACACTTTAGTATTGCGTGAATACTGCTGGTTGAAAAAAATATAAATCTGACAGAACTCATGTGATATATTGTTAGGACACATGTCTATTGTTGCAAATTACACGTCTCCCTCTAGATTTTTTTTTCTGTAGTTGGGTTGCTGCCTCATTGACAATTACATCTCATCTCCTTTTATTGAAGCAGTACTTAACTTTCCATGGGCACTTATTGCTGACAAATAATATCATATAAATCGGATAGACTAAGCACTGCCAGTGTTTCTTTGCATCAAGTGTAGTGGTTGATTTGATGGTTTTTGCTTAACGTATAGTGGCAAATATTCCATGCAAATTAAAGCCACTGTGTTAGAAATTCACCTCAAGTCTACTTAAACATTAGCTTTTATTGATATTTTTCTGAGAGAAGGAGAGAGAAAAGAGAAAAAAACCAGAATGATATAGAATTGCAGACACGAACTTGCTTCAAATGTGTTTTCTGGAATAAAACCACTATGCAATTTTAAGCATTGATGGCTATTTCGACTTAAGTTAGAATAAAGTGGCAGTTATCTCATAGCCAAATTATCTGCTCCCGACTTGACTGTGATGAAAAAAAAGCAACATATTACATAGTAGAGCACACTGGTTCCCGAAAAGTAGATAGTATAAGAACAGGTACTTCCGATCTGGGCAACAAGGCAAACATTGGCCCCATCATACTTTCATATATATATTATATCATTCACGAGAAACTTCCGTCACGGGTTCTACCGCCCCCCTGTGACGTGGAGCCTTTTTCAATTGACATCAATTCATTACCCATTTTCTTTTACGTTTGCACAAAGTTACAGCTACTCGTAGGAACTACAGTTTGTCTAAAAGATGTATTTCTGTCTTGTATGTTCTTTGTGACCGTGCCCGAAATAATCTATATACCTTCTTGGTGGTGTCAAGCGAAACAAAACACAAAGGAATTAACGCACACACAATTTTGAAAAATTAGCGAAGCTCTACCTACGCAAGTCTTACTAGTTTTCTGCAGACACATACAAATAAGCAAACACTAAACGAAGAGGAAAATGACCCAACAGAAAAAAAAAGAAAAAATTCCGTCACGGCTTTCTTGATTATTTCTTTTTTTTTTCATATCAACAATAGTCAGACTCTTTTTTTTTTTTTTTTTTTTTTTTTGAAACTCCACCACTTGCACGTGAACAGAAGTGTATATTTTAACACTGAGTTTCTTCTAAAATAATACAACAAACAAAAAACAGCGAATTTCATACCGTTCAGTTTTGTGTTGTTGGCTTGCTGTTTGATTGATGTATTATACACTGCATCTCCTGTATGATTCATATGACTGTTTTATGTGTCAACAAGTTGTTGCTTATTTACTAAGCAATGGAGGTATTTTGCATTTTATAGCTGATGTTTATCATTTGAAAAATCTATTTCAAGGTACCCCCCTTTTCTTCATAAAATAATTTATACCAAAACAATGCAAAAGCAAAACAAAAAGCAAAAAACAACAAAAAATCGTTTTCCAGACATAACTCGTAACAAAACAAGTTTCGTATTTCAGAGGTAAGCATACGATGTAATGGGTTTGAAACCCTTATATAGTACCCAATTTGTAAAGTTTCCTCAGAGAAGGTATTGGCAAAAATCTGGCTGGTTATATACGTATAGTATACGTTTGTGGCTTGTGCTCTGCATAGATAAAAATCTAATAATCCCAAAAAATTTAAAACAACGACTCAATCATAAATTGAGTCTTTGTCGGGGCTTTTTCGTAATAACAAACAAAAATTTTGCAAAAATTCGATATAGTACACCTTTTTCATTGAATAATCTATACAGTTAAGTTTGCACTGCATGCTATGTTATGAAACCACAGTCTAGTAACCATGTCTAGGTCTGATGGGAACATAGCCCTCGACGGGACAGAATAATACCCGAACGTACGATGAGGCGAATGATATAAATCTTAGTTGCTAGTAGTCCTTTCTCTAATCTATTTAGGAAGAACGATAAAAGGGGGATGTTTAAAATATCGTTTACAAAAATAAACTTTAAAATAACAGCCCATTTACATTTTGTTTAAAAGCGTGTGTGTGTCCCACGTCAGGTATGTTGTCGTGAAAGGTCGTTTATCATATATTAATGGTTATGCCCCCCCCCCCCCCCCATTTCTCCCTTTATTTAGAAAATTGAGTATTGGTAGCAGATCTTTGATTGTTTCTATTGAATTTATATATATATATATCTGTCATAAAATCGAGATAGTTCAGAGCGAGACATATCGACAATGTGTCGACTTGTCTATTTGTCGTCGTAGACTTAATGTCTGCATCAAAGATGTCGTTTCTTTTTCTGTCGTTGGGCTGATGTTCAGTTAACGTATAACCTACATCCGATTCTCCTTCTATTTCACACTTTAGTATTGCGTGAATACTGCTGGTTGAAAAAAATATAAATCTGACAGAACTCATGTGATATATTGTTAGGACACATGTCTATTGTTGCAAATTACACGTCTCCCTCTAGATTTTTTTTTCTGTAGTTGGGTTGCTGCCTCATTGACAATTACATCTCATCTCCTTTTATTGAAGCAGTACTTAACTTTCCATGGGCACTTATTGCTGACAAATAATATCATATAAATCGGATAGACTAAGCACTGCCAGTGTTTCTTTGCATCAAGTGTAGTGGTTGATTTGATGGTTTTTGCTTAACGTATAGTGGCAAATATTCCATGCAAATTAAAGCCACTGTGTTAGAAATTCACCTCAAGTCTACTTAAACATTAGCTTTTATTGATATTTTTCTGAGAGAAGGAGAGAGAAAAGAGAAAAAAACCAGAATGATATAGAATTGCAGACACGAACTTGCTTCAAATGTGTTTTCTGGAATAAAACCACTATGCAATTTTAAGCATTGATGGCTATTTCGACTTAAGTTAGAATAAAGTGGCAGTTATCTCATAGCCAAATTATCTGCTCCCGACTTGACTGTGATGAAAAAAAAGCAACATATTACATAGTAGAGCACACTGGTTCCCGAAAAGTAGATAGTATAAGAACAGGTACTTCCGATCTGGGCAACAAGGCAAACATTGGCCCCATCATACTTTCATATATATATTATATCATTCACGAGAAACTTCCGTCACGGGTTCTACCGCCCCCCTGTGACGTGGAGCCTTTTTCAATTGACATCAATTCATTACCCATTTTCTTTTACGTTTGCACAAAGTTACAGCTACTCGTAGGAACTACAGTTTGTCTAAAAGATGTATTTCTGTCTTGTATGTTCTTTGTGACCGTGCCCGAAATAATCTATATACCTTCTTGGTGGTGTCAAGCGAAACAAAACACAAAGGAATTAACGCACACACAATTTTGAAAAATTAGCGAAGCTCTACCTACGCAAGTCTTACTAGTTTTCTGCAGACACATACAAATAAGCAAACACTAAACGAAGAGGAAAATGACCCAACAGAAAAAAAAAGAAAAAATTCCGTCACGGCTTTCTTGATTATTTCTTTTTTTTTTCATATCAACAATAGTCAGACTCTTTTTTTTTTTTTTTTTTTTTTTTTGAAACTCCACCACTTGCACGTGAACAGAAGTGTATATTTTAACACTGAGTTTCTTCTAAAATAATACAACAAACAAAAAACAGCGAATTTCATACCGTTCAGTTTTGTGTTGTTGGCTTGCTGTTTGATTGATGTATTATACACTGCATCTCCTGTATGATTCATATGACTGTTTTATGTGTCAACAAGTTGTTGCTTATTTACTAAGCAATGGAGGTATTTTGCATTTTATAGCTGATGTTTATCATTTGAAAAATCTATTTCAAGGTACCCCCCTTTTCTTCATAAAATAATTTATACCAAAACAATGCAAAAGCAAAACAAAAAGCAAAAAACAACAAAAAATCGTTTTCCAGACATAACTCGTAACAAAACAAGTTTCGTATTTCAGAGGTAAGCATACGATGTAATGGGTTTGAAACCCTTATATAGTACCCAATTTGTAAAGTTTCCTCAGAGAAGGTATTGGCAAAAATCTGGCTGGTTATATACGTATAGTATACGTTTGTGGCTTGTGCTCTGCATAGATAAAAATCTAATAATCCCAAAAAATTTAAAACAACGACTCAATCATAAATTGAGTCTTTGTCGGGGCTTTTTCGTAATAACAAACAAAAATTTTGCAAAAATTCGATATAGTACACCTTTTTCATTGAATAATCTATACAGTTAAGTTTGCACTGCATGCTATGTTATGAAACCACAGTCTAGTAACCATGTCTAGGTCTGATGGGAACATAGCCCTCGACGGGACAGAATAATACCCGAACGTACGATGAGGCGAATGATATAAATCTTAGTTGCTAGTAGTCCTTTCTCTAATCTATTTAGGAAGAACGATAAAAGGGGGATGTTTAAAATATCGTTTACAAAAATAAACTTTAAAATAACAGCCCATTTACATTTTGTTTAAAAGCGTGTGTGTGTCCCACGTCAGGTATGTTGTCGTGAAAGGTCGTTTATCATATATTAATGGTTATGCCCCCCCCCCCCCCCCATTTCTCCCTTTATTTAGAAAATTGAGTATTGGTAGCAGATCTTTGATTGTTTCTATTGAATTTATATATATATATATCTGTCATAAAATCGAGATAGTTCAGAGCGAGACATATCGACAATGTGTCGACTTGTCTATTTGTCGTCGTAGACTTAATGTCTGCATCAAAGATGTCGTTTCTTTTTCTGTCGTTGGGCTGATGTTCAGTTAACGTATAACCTACATCCGATTCTCCTTCTATTTCACACTTTAGTATTGCGTGAATACTGCTGGTTGAAAAAAATATAAATCTGACAGAACTCATGTGATATATTGTTAGGACACATGTCTATTGTTGCAAATTACACGTCTCCCTCTAGATTTTTTTTTCTGTAGTTGGGTTGCTGCCTCATTGACAATTACATCTCATCTCCTTTTATTGAAGCAGTACTTAACTTTCCATGGGCACTTATTGCTGACAAATAATATCATATAAATCGGATAGACTAAGCACTGCCAGTGTTTCTTTGCATCAAGTGTAGTGGTTGATTTGATGGTTTTTGCTTAACGTATAGTGGCAAATATTCCATGCAAATTAAAGCCACTGTGTTAGAAATTCACCTCAAGTCTACTTAAACATTAGCTTTTATTGATATTTTTCTGAGAGAAGGAGAGAGAAAAGAGAAAAAAACCAGAATGATATAGAATTGCAGACACGAACTTGCTTCAAATGTGTTTTCTGGAATAAAACCACTATGCAATTTTAAGCATTGATGGCTATTTCGACTTAAGTTAGAATAAAGTGGCAGTTATCTCATAGCCAAATTATCTGCTCCCGACTTGACTGTGATGAAAAAAAAGCAACATATTACATAGTAGAGCACACTGGTTCCCGAAAAGTAGATAGTATAAGAACAGGTACTTCCGATCTGGGCAACAAGGCAAACATTGGCCCCATCATACTTTCATATATATATTATATCATTCACGAGAAACTTCCGTCACGGGTTCTACCGCCCCCCTGTGACGTGGAGCCTTTTTCAATTGACATCAATTCATTACCCATTTTCTTTTACGTTTGCACAAAGTTACAGCTACTCGTAGGAACTACAGTTTGTCTAAAAGATGTATTTCTGTCTTGTATGTTCTTTGTGACCGTGCCCGAAATAATCTATATACCTTCTTGGTGGTGTCAAGCGAAACAAAACACAAAGGAATTAACGCACACACAATTTTGAAAAATTAGCGAAGCTCTACCTACGCAAGTCTTACTAGTTTTCTGCAGACACATACAAATAAGCAAACACTAAACGAAGAGGAAAATGACCCAACAGAAAAAAAAAGAAAAAATTCCGTCACGGCTTTCTTGATTATTTCTTTTTTTTTTCATATCAACAATAGTCAGACTCTTTTTTTTTTTTTTTTTTTTTTTTTGAAACTCCACCACTTGCACGTGAACAGAAGTGTATATTTTAACACTGAGTTTCTTCTAAAATAATACAACAAACAAAAAACAGCGAATTTCATACCGTTCAGTTTTGTGTTGTTGGCTTGCTGTTTGATTGATGTATTATACACTGCATCTCCTGTATGATTCATATGACTGTTTTATGTGTCAACAAGTTGTTGCTTATTTACTAAGCAATGGAGGTATTTTGCATTTTATAGCTGATGTTTATCATTTGAAAAATCTATTTCAAGGTACCCCCCTTTTCTTCATAAAATAATTTATACCAAAACAATGCAAAAGCAAAACAAAAAGCAAAAAACAACAAAAAATCGTTTTCCAGACATAACTCGTAACAAAACAAGTTTCGTATTTCAGAGGTAAGCATACGATGTAATGGGTTTGAAACCCTTATATAGTACCCAATTTGTAAAGTTTCCTCAGAGAAGGTATTGGCAAAAATCTGGCTGGTTATATACGTATAGTATACGTTTGTGGCTTGTGCTCTGCATAGATAAAAATCTAATAATCCCAAAAAATTTAAAACAACGACTCAATCATAAATTGAGTCTTTGTCGGGGCTTTTTCGTAATAACAAACAAAAATTTTGCAAAAATTCGATATAGTACACCTTTTTCATTGAATAATCTATACAGTTAAGTTTGCACTGCATGCTATGTTATGAAACCACAGTCTAGTAACCATGTCTAGGTCTGATGGGAACATAGCCCTCGACGGGACAGAATAATACCCGAACGTACGATGAGGCGAATGATATAAATCTTAGTTGCTAGTAGTCCTTTCTCTAATCTATTTAGGAAGAACGATAAAAGGGGGATGTTTAAAATATCGTTTACAAAAATAAACTTTAAAATAACAGCCCATTTACATTTTGTTTAAAAGCGTGTGTGTGTCCCACGTCAGGTATGTTGTCGTGAAAGGTCGTTTATCATATATTAATGGTTATGCCCCCCCCCCCCCCCCCATTTCTCCCTTTATTTAGAAAATTGAGTATTGGTAGCAGATCTTTGATTGTTTCTATTGAATTTATATATATATATATCTGTCATAAAATCGAGATAGTTCAGAGCGAGACATATCGACAATGTGTCGACTTGTCTATTTGTCGTCGTAGACTTAATGTCTGCATCAAAGATGTCGTTTCTTTTTCTGTCGTTGGGCTGATGTTCAGTTAACGTATAACCTACATCCGATTCTCCTTCTATTTCACACTTTAGTATTGCGTGAATACTGCTGGTTGAAAAAAATATAAATCTGACAGAACTCATGTGATATATTGTTAGGACACATGTCTATTGTTGCAAATTACACGTCTCCCTCTAGATTTTTTTTTCTGTAGTTGGGTTGCTGCCTCATTGACAATTACATCTCATCTCCTTTTATTGAAGCAGTACTTAACTTTCCATGGGCACTTATTGCTGACAAATAATATCATATAAATCGGATAGACTAAGCACTGCCAGTGTTTCTTTGCATCAAGTGTAGTGGTTGATTTGATGGTTTTTGCTTAACGTATAGTGGCAAATATTCCATGCAAATTAAAGCCACTGTGTTAGAAATTCACCTCAAGTCTACTTAAACATTAGCTTTTATTGATATTTTTCTGAGAGAAGGAGAGAGAAAAGAGAAAAAAACCAGAATGATATAGAATTGCAGACACGAACTTGCTTCAAATGTGTTTTCTGGAATAAAACCACTATGCAATTTTAAGCATTGATGGCTATTTCGACTTAAGTTAGAATAAAGTGGCAGTTATCTCATAGCCAAATTATCTGCTCCCGACTTGACTGTGATGAAAAAAAAGCAACATATTACATAGTAGAGCACACTGGTTCCCGAAAAGTAGATAGTATAAGAACAGGTACTTCCGATCTGGGCAACAAGGCAAACATTGGCCCCATCATACTTTCATATATATATTATATCATTCACGAGAAACTTCCGTCACGGGTTCTACCGCCCCCCTGTGACGTGGAGCCTTTTTCAATTGACATCAATTCATTACCCATTTTCTTTTACGTTTGCACAAAGTTACAGCTACTCGTAGGAACTACAGTTTGTCTAAAAGATGTATTTCTGTCTTGTATGTTCTTTGTGACCGTGCCCGAAATAATCTATATACCTTCTTGGTGGTGTCAAGCGAAACAAAACACAAAGGAATTAACGCACACACAATTTTGAAAAATTAGCGAAGCTCTACCTACGCAAGTCTTACTAGTTTTCTGCAGACACATACAAATAAGCAAACACTAAACGAAGAGGAAAATGACCCAACAGAAAAAAAAAGAAAAAATTCCGTCACGGCTTTCTTGATTATTTCTTTTTTTTTTCATATCAACAATAGTCAGACTCTTTTTTTTTTTTTTTTTTTTTTTTGAAACTCCACCACTTGCACGTGAACAGAAGTGTATATTTTAACACTGAGTTTCTTCTAAAATAATACAACAAACAAAAAACAGCGAATTTCATACCGTTCAGTTTTGTGTTGTTGGCTTGCTGTTTGATTGATGTATTATACACTGCATCTCCTGTATGATTCATATGACTGTTTTATGTGTCAACAAGTTGTTGCTTATTTACTAAGCAATGGAGGTATTTTGCATTTTATAGCTGATGTTTATCATTTGAAAAATCTATTTCAAGGTACCCCCCTTTTCTTCATAAAATAATTTATACCAAAACAATGCAAAAGCAAAACAAAAAGCAAAAAACAACAAAAAATCGTTTTCCAGACATAACTCGTAACAAAACAAGTTTCGTATTTCAGAGGTAAGCATACGATGTAATGGGTTTGAAACCCTTATATAGTACCCAATTTGTAAAGTTTCCTCAGAGAAGGTATTGGCAAAAATCTGGCTGGTTATATACGTATAGTATACGTTTGTGGCTTGTGCTCTGCATAGATAAAAATCTAATAATCCCAAAAAATTTAAAACAACGACTCAATCATAAATTGAGTCTTTGTCGGGGCTTTTTCGTAATAACAAACAAAAATTTTGCAAAAATTCGATATAGTACACCTTTTTCATTGAATAATCTATACAGTTAAGTTTGCACTGCATGCTATGTTATGAAACCACAGTCTAGTAACCATGTCTAGGTCTGATGGGAACATAGCCCTCGACGGGACAGAATAATACCCGAACGTACGATGAGGCGAATGATATAAATCTTAGTTGCTAGTAGTCCTTTCTCTAATCTATTTAGGAAGAACGATAAAAGGGGGATGTTTAAAATATCGTTTACAAAAATAAACTTTAAAATAACAGCCCATTTACATTTTGTTTAAAAGCGTGTGTGTGTCCCACGTCAGGTATGTTGTCGTGAAAGGTCGTTTATCATATATTAATGGTTATGCCCCCCCCCCCCCCCCCCATTTCTCCCTTTATTTAGAAAATTGAGTATTGGTAGCAGATCTTTGATTGTTTCTATTGAATTTATATATATATATATCTGTCATAAAATCGAGATAGTTCAGAGCGAGACATATCGACAATGTGTCGACTTGTCTATTTGTCGTCGTAGACTTAATGTCTGCATCAAAGATGTCGTTTCTTTTTCTGTCGTTGGGCTGATGTTCAGTTAACGTATAACCTACATCCGATTCTCCTTCTATTTCACACTTTAGTATTGCGTGAATACTGCTGGTTGAAAAAAATATAAATCTGACAGAACTCATGTGATATATTGTTAGGACACATGTCTATTGTTGCAAATTACACGTCTCCCTCTAGATTTTTTTTTCTGTAGTTGGGTTGCTGCCTCATTGACAATTACATCTCATCTCCTTTTATTGAAGCAGTACTTAACTTTCCATGGGCACTTATTGCTGACAAATAATATCATATAAATCGGATAGACTAAGCACTGCCAGTGTTTCTTTGCATCAAGTGTAGTGGTTGATTTGATGGTTTTTGCTTAACGTATAGTGGCAAATATTCCATGCAAATTAAAGCCACTGTGTTAGAAATTCACCTCAAGTCTACTTAAACATTAGCTTTTATTGATATTTTTCTGAGAGAAGGAGAGAGAAAAGAGAAAAAAACCAGAATGATATAGAATTGCAGACACGAACTTGCTTCAAATGTGTTTTCTGGAATAAAACCACTATGCAATTTTAAGCATTGATGGCTATTTCGACTTAAGTTAGAATAAAGTGGCAGTTATCTCATAGCCAAATTATCTGCTCCCGACTTGACTGTGATGAAAAAAAAGCAACATATTACATAGTAGAGCACACTGGTTCCCGAAAAGTAGATAGTATAAGAACAGGTACTTCCGATCTGGGCAACAAGGCAAACATTGGCCCCATCATACTTTCATATATATATTATATCATTCACGAGAAACTTCCGTCACGGGTTCTACCGCCCCCCTGTGACGTGGAGCCTTTTTCAATTGACATCAATTCATTACCCATTTTCTTTTACGTTTGCACAAAGTTACAGCTACTCGTAGGAACTACAGTTTGTCTAAAAGATGTATTTCTGTCTTGTATGTTCTTTGTGACCGTGCCCGAAATAATCTATATACCTTCTTGGTGGTGTCAAGCGAAACAAAACACAAAGGAATTAACGCACACACAATTTTGAAAAATTAGCGAAGCTCTACCTACGCAAGTCTTACTAGTTTTCTGCAGACACATACAAATAAGCAAACACTAAACGAAGAGGAAAATGACCCAACAGAAAAAAAAAGAAAAAATTCCGTCACGGCTTTCTTGATTATTTCTTTTTTTTTTCATATCAACAATAGTCAGACTCTTTTTTTTTTTTTTTTTTTTTTTTGAAACTCCACCACTTGCACGTGAACAGAAGTGTATATTTTAACACTGAGTTTCTTCTAAAATAATACAACAAACAAAAAACAGCGAATTTCATACCGTTCAGTTTTGTGTTGTTGGCTTGCTGTTTGATTGATGTATTATACACTGCATCTCCTGTATGATTCATATGACTGTTTTATGTGTCAACAAGTTGTTGCTTATTTACTAAGCAATGGAGGTATTTTGCATTTTATAGCTGATGTTTATCATTTGAAAAATCTATTTCAAGGTACCCCCCTTTTCTTCATAAAATAATTTATACCAAAACAATGCAAAAGCAAAACAAAAAGCAAAAAACAACAAAAAATCGTTTTCCAGACATAACTCGTAACAAAACAAGTTTCGTATTTCAGAGGTAAGCATACGATGTAATGGGTTTGAAACCCTTATATAGTACCCAATTTGTAAAGTTTCCTCAGAGAAGGTATTGGCAAAAATCTGGCTGGTTATATACGTATAGTATACGTTTGTGGCTTGTGCTCTGCATAGATAAAAATCTAATAATCCCAAAAAATTTAAAACAACGACTCAATCATAAATTGAGTCTTTGTCGGGGCTTTTTCGTAATAACAAACAAAAATTTTGCAAAAATTCGATATAGTACACCTTTTTCATTGAATAATCTATACAGTTAAGTTTGCACTGCATGCTATGTTATGAAACCACAGTCTAGTAACCATGTCTAGGTCTGATGGGAACATAGCCCTCGACGGGACAGAATAATACCCGAACGTACGATGAGGCGAATGATATAAATCTTAGTTGCTAGTAGTCCTTTCTCTAATCTATTTAGGAAGAACGATAAAAGGGGGATGTTTAAAATATCGTTTACAAAAATAAACTTTAAAATAACAGCCCATTTACATTTTGTTTAAAAGCGTGTGTGTGTCCCACGTCAGGTATGTTGTCGTGAAAGGTCGTTTATCATATATTAATGGTTATGCCCCCCCCCCCCCCCCCATTTCTCCCTTTATTTAGAAAATTGAGTATTGGTAGCAGATCTTTGATTGTTTCTATTGAATTTATATATATATATATCTGTCATAAAATCGAGATAGTTCAGAGCGAGACATATCGACAATGTGTCGACTTGTCTATTTGTCGTCGTAGACTTAATGTCTGCATCAAAGATGTCGTTTCTTTTTCTGTCGTTGGGCTGATGTTCAGTTAACGTATAACCTACATCCGATTCTCCTTCTATTTCACACTTTAGTATTGCGTGAATACTGCTGGTTGAAAAAAATATAAATCTGACAGAACTCATGTGATATATTGTTAGGACACATGTCTATTGTTGCAAATTACACGTCTCCCTCTAGATTTTTTTTTCTGTAGTTGGGTTGCTGCCTCATTGACAATTACATCTCATCTCCTTTTATTGAAGCAGTACTTAACTTTCCATGGGCACTTATTGCTGACAAATAATATCATATAAATCGGATAGACTAAGCACTGCCAGTGTTTCTTTGCATCAAGTGTAGTGGTTGATTTGATGGTTTTTGCTTAACGTATAGTGGCAAATATTCCATGCAAATTAAAGCCACTGTGTTAGAAATTCACCTCAAGTCTACTTAAACATTAGCTTTTATTGATATTTTTCTGAGAGAAGGAGAGAGAAAAGAGAAAAAAACCAGAATGATATAGAATTGCAGACACGAACTTGCTTCAAATGTGTTTTCTGGAATAAAACCACTATGCAATTTTAAGCATTGATGGCTATTTCGACTTAAGTTAGAATAAAGTGGCAGTTATCTCATAGCCAAATTATCTGCTCCCGACTTGACTGTGATGAAAAAAAAGCAACATATTACATAGTAGAGCACACTGGTTCCCGAAAAGTAGATAGTATAAGAACAGGTACTTCCGATCTGGGCAACAAGGCAAACATTGGCCCCATCATACTTTCATATATATATTATATCATTCACGAGAAACTTCCGTCACGGGTTCTACCGCCCCCCTGTGACGTGGAGCCTTTTTCAATTGACATCAATTCATTACCCATTTTCTTTTACGTTTGCACAAAGTTACAGCTACTCGTAGGAACTACAGTTTGTCTAAAAGATGTATTTCTGTCTTGTATGTTCTTTGTGACCGTGCCCGAAATAATCTATATACCTTCTTGGTGGTGTCAAGCGAAACAAAACACAAAGGAATTAACGCACACACAATTTTGAAAAATTAGCGAAGCTCTACCTACGCAAGTCTTACTAGTTTTCTGCAGACACATACAAATAAGCAAACACTAAACGAAGAGGAAAATGACCCAACAGAAAAAAAAAGAAAAAATTCCGTCACGGCTTTCTTGATTATTTCTTTTTTTTTTCATATCAACAATAGTCAGACTCTTTTTTTTTTTTTTTTTTTTTTTTTGAAACTCCACCACTTGCACGTGAACAGAAGTGTATATTTTAACACTGAGTTTCTTCTAAAATAATACAACAAACAAAAAACAGCGAATTTCATACCGTTCAGTTTTGTGTTGTTGGCTTGCTGTTTGATTGATGTATTATACACTGCATCTCCTGTATGATTCATATGACTGTTTTATGTGTCAACAAGTTGTTGCTTATTTACTAAGCAATGGAGGTATTTTGCATTTTATAGCTGATGTTTATCATTTGAAAAATCTATTTCAAGGTACCCCCCTTTTCTTCATAAAATAATTTATACCAAAACAATGCAAAAGCAAAACAAAAAGCAAAAAACAACAAAAAATCGTTTTCCAGACATAACTCGTAACAAAACAAGTTTCGTATTTCAGAGGTAAGCATACGATGTAATGGGTTTGAAACCCTTATATAGTACCCAATTTGTAAAGTTTCCTCAGAGAAGGTATTGGCAAAAATCTGGCTGGTTATATACGTATAGTATACGTTTGTGGCTTGTGCTCTGCATAGATAAAAATCTAATAATCCCAAAAAATTTAAAACAACGACTCAATCATAAATTGAGTCTTTGTCGGGGCTTTTTCGTAATAACAAACAAAAATTTTGCAAAAATTCGATATAGTACACCTTTTTCATTGAATAATCTATACAGTTAAGTTTGCACTGCATGCTATGTTATGAAACCACAGTCTAGTAACCATGTCTAGGTCTGATGGGAACATAGCCCTCGACGGGACAGAATAATACCCGAACGTACGATGAGGCGAATGATATAAATCTTAGTTGCTAGTAGTCCTTTCTCTAATCTATTTAGGAAGAACGATAAAAGGGGGATGTTTAAAATATCGTTTACAAAAATAAACTTTAAAATAACAGCCCATTTACATTTTGTTTAAAAGCGTGTGTGTGTCCCACGTCAGGTATGTTGTCGTGAAAGGTCGTTTATCATATATTAATGGTTATGCCCCCCCCCCCCCCCATTTCTCCCTTTATTTAGAAAATTGAGTATTGGTAGCAGATCTTTGATTGTTTCTATTGAATTTATATATATATATATCTGTCATAAAATCGAGATAGTTCAGAGCGAGACATATCGACAATGTGTCGACTTGTCTATTTGTCGTCGTAGACTTAATGTCTGCATCAAAGATGTCGTTTCTTTTTCTGTCGTTGGGCTGATGTTCAGTTAACGTATAACCTACATCCGATTCTCCTTCTATTTCACACTTTAGTATTGCGTGAATACTGCTGGTTGAAAAAAATATAAATCTGACAGAACTCATGTGATATATTGTTAGGACACATGTCTATTGTTGCAAATTACACGTCTCCCTCTAGATTTTTTTTTCTGTAGTTGGGTTGCTGCCTCATTGACAATTACATCTCATCTCCTTTTATTGAAGCAGTACTTAACTTTCCATGGGCACTTATTGCTGACAAATAATATCATATAAATCGGATAGACTAAGCACTGCCAGTGTTTCTTTGCATCAAGTGTAGTGGTTGATTTGATGGTTTTTGCTTAACGTATAGTGGCAAATATTCCATGCAAATTAAAGCCACTGTGTTAGAAATTCACCTCAAGTCTACTTAAACATTAGCTTTTATTGATATTTTTCTGAGAGAAGGAGAGAGAAAAGAGAAAAAAACCAGAATGATATAGAATTGCAGACACGAACTTGCTTCAAATGTGTTTTCTGGAATAAAACCACTATGCAATTTTAAGCATTGATGGCTATTTCGACTTAAGTTAGAATAAAGTGGCAGTTATCTCATAGCCAAATTATCTGCTCCCGACTTGACTGTGATGAAAAAAAAGCAACATATTACATAGTAGAGCACACTGGTTCCCGAAAAGTAGATAGTATAAGAACAGGTACTTCCGATCTGGGCAACAAGGCAAACATTGGCCCCATCATACTTTCATATATATATTATATCATTCACGAGAAACTTCCGTCACGGGTTCTACCGCCCCCCTGTGACGTGGAGCCTTTTTCAATTGACATCAATTCATTACCCATTTTCTTTTACGTTTGCACAAAGTTACAGCTACTCGTAGGAACTACAGTTTGTCTAAAAGATGTATTTCTGTCTTGTATGTTCTTTGTGACCGTGCCCGAAATAATCTATATACCTTCTTGGTGGTGTCAAGCGAAACAAAACACAAAGGAATTAACGCACACACAATTTTGAAAAATTAGCGAAGCTCTACCTACGCAAGTCTTACTAGTTTTCTGCAGACACATACAAATAAGCAAACACTAAACGAAGAGGAAAATGACCCAACAGAAAAAAAAAGAAAAAATTCCGTCACGGCTTTCTTGATTATTTCTTTTTTTTTTCATATCAACAATAGTCAGACTCTTTTTTTTTTTTTTTTTTTTTTTTGAAACTCCACCACTTGCACGTGAACAGAAGTGTATATTTTAACACTGAGTTTCTTCTAAAATAATACAACAAACAAAAAACAGCGAATTTCATACCGTTCAGTTTTGTGTTGTTGGCTTGCTGTTTGATTGATGTATTATACACTGCATCTCCTGTATGATTCATATGACTGTTTTATGTGTCAACAAGTTGTTGCTTATTTACTAAGCAATGGAGGTATTTTGCATTTTATAGCTGATGTTTATCATATGAAAAATCTATTTCAAGGTACCCCCCTTTTCTTCATAAAATAATTTATACCAAAACAATGCAAAAGCAAAACAAAAAGCAAAAAACAACAAAAAATCGTTTTCCAGACATAACTCGTAACAAAACAAGTTTCGTATTTCAGAGGTAAGCATACGATGTAATGGGTTTGAAACCCTTATATAGTACCCAATTTGTAAAGTTTCCTCAGAGAAGGTATTGGCAAAAATCTGGCTGGTTATATACGTATAGTATACGTTTGTGGCTTGTGCTCTGCATAGATAAAAATCTAATAATCCCAAAAAATTTAAAACAACGACTCAATCATAAATTGAGTCTTTGTCGGGGCTTTTTCGTAATAACAAACAAAAATTTTGCAAAAATTCGATATAGTACACCTTTTTCATTGAATAATCTATACAGTTAAGTTTGCACTGCATGCTATGTTATGAAACCACAGTCTAGTAACCATGTCTAGGTCTGATGGGAACATAGCCCTCGACGGGACAGAATAATACCCGAACGTACGATGAGGCGAATGATATAAATCTTAGTTGCTAGTAGTCCTTTCTCTAATCTATTTAGGAAGAACGATAAAAGGGGGATGTTTAAAATATCGTTTACAAAAATAAACTTTAAAATAACAGCCCATTTACATTTTGTTTAAAAGCGTGTGTGTGTCCCACGTCAGGTATGTTGTCGTGAAAGGTCGTTTATCATATATTAATGGTTATGCCCCCCCCCCCCCCCATTTCTCCCTTTATTTAGAAAATTGAGTATTGGTAGCAGATCTTTGATTGTTTCTATTGAATTTATATATATATATATCTGTCATAAAATCGAGATAGTTCAGAGCGAGACATATCGACAATGTGTCGACTTGTCTATTTGTCGTCGTAGACTTAATGTCTGCATCAAAGATGTCGTTTCTTTTTCTGTCGTTGGGCTGATGTTCAGTTAACGTATAACCTACATCCGATTCTCCTTCTATTTCACACTTTAGTATTGCGTGAATACTGCTGGTTGAAAAAAATATAAATCTGACAGAACTCATGTGATATATTGTTAGGACACATGTCTATTGTTGCAAATTACACGTCTCCCTCTAGATTTTTTTTTCTGTAGTTGGGTTGCTGCCTCATTGACAATTACATCTCATCTCCTTTTATTGAAGCAGTACTTAACTTTCCATGGGCACTTATTGCTGACAAATAATATCATATAAATCGGATAGACTAAGCACTGCCAGTGTTTCTTTGCATCAAGTGTAGTGGTTGATTTGATGGTTTTTGCTTAACGTATAGTGGCAAATATTCCATGCAAATTAAAGCCACTGTGTTAGAAATTCACCTCAAGTCTACTTAAACATTAGCTTTTATTGATATTTTTCTGAGAGAAGGAGAGAGAAAAGAGAAAAAAACCAGAATGATATAGAATTGCAGACACGAACTTGCTTCAAATGTGTTTTCTGGAATAAAACCACTATGCAATTTTAAGCATTGATGGCTATTTCGACTTAAGTTAGAATAAAGTGGCAGTTATCTCATAGCCAAATTATCTGCTCCCGACTTGACTGTGATGAAAAAAAAGCAACATATTACATAGTAGAGCACACTGGTTCCCGAAAAGTAGATAGTATAAGAACAGGTACTTCCGATCTGGGCAACAAGGCAAACATTGGCCCCATCATACTTTCATATATATATTATATCATTCACGAGAAACTTCCGTCACGGGTTCTACCGCCCCCCTGTGACGTGGAGCCTTTTTCAATTGACATCAATTCATTACCCATTTTCTTTTACGTTTGCACAAAGTTACAGCTACTCGTAGGAACTACAGTTTGTCTAAAAGATGTATTTCTGTCTTGTATGTTCTTTGTGACCGTGCCCGAAATAATCTATATACCTTCTTGGTGGTGTCAAGCGAAACAAAACACAAAGGAATTAACGCACACACAATTTTGAAAAATTAGCGAAGCTCTACCTACGCAAGTCTTACTAGTTTTCTGCAGACACATACAAATAAGCAAACACTAAACGAAGAGGAAAATGACCCAACAGAAAAAAAAAGAAAAAATTCCGTCACGGCTTTCTTGATTATTTCTTTTTTTTTTCATATCAACAATAGTCAGACTCTTTTTTTTTTTTTTTTTTTTTTTTGAAACTCCACCACTTGCACGTGAACAGAAGTGTATATTTTAACACTGAGTTTCTTCTAAAATAATACAACAAACAAAAAACAGCGAATTTCATACCGTTCAGTTTTGTGTTGTTAGCTTGCTGTTTGATTGATGTATTATACACTGCATCTCCTGTATGATTCATATGACTGTTTTATGTGTCAACAAGTTGTTGCTTATTTACTAAGCAATGGAGGTATTTTGCATTTTATAGCTGATGTTTATCATTTGAAAAATCTATTTCAAGGTACCCCCCTTTTCTTCATAAAATAATTTATACCAAAACAATGCAAAAGCAAAACAAAAAGCAAAAAACAACAAAAAATCGTTTTCCAGACATAACTCGTAACAAAACAAGTTTCGTATTTCAGAGGTAAGCATACGATGTAATGGGTTTGAAACCCTTATATAGTACCCAATTTGTAAAGTTTCCTCAGAGAAGGTATTGGCAAAAATCTGGCTGGTTATATACGTATAGTATACGTTTGTGGCTTGTGCTCTGCATAGATAAAAATCTAATAATCCCAAAAAATTTAAAACAACGACTCAATCATAAATTGAGTCTTTGTCGGGGCTTTTTCGTAATAACAAACAAAAATTTTGCAAAAATTCGATATAGTACACCTTTTTCATTGAATAATCTATACAGTTAAGTTTGCACTGCATGCTATGTTATGAAACCACAGTCTAGTAACCATGTCTAGGTCTGATGGGAACATAGCCCTCGACGGGACAGAATAATACCCGAACGTACGATGAGGCGAATGATATAAATCTTAGTTGCTAGTAGTCCTTTCTCTAATCTATTTAGGAAGAACGATAAAAGGGGGATGTTTAAAATATCGTTTACAAAAATAAACTTTAAAATAACAGCCCATTTACATTTTGTTTAAAAGCGTGTGTGTGTCCCACGTCAGGTATGTTGTCGTGAAAGGTCGTTTATCATATATTAATGGTTATGCCCCCCCCCCCCCCCCATTTCTCCCTTTATTTAGAAAATTGAGTATTGGTAGCAGATCTTTGATTGTTTCTATTGAATTTATATATATATATATCTGTCATAAAATCGAGATAGTTCAGAGCGAGACATATCGACAATGTGTCGACTTGTCTATTTGTCGTCGTAGACTTAATGTCTGCATCAAAGATGTCGTTTCTTTTTCTGTCGTTGGGCTGATGTTCAGTTAACGTATAACCTACATCCGATTCTCCTTCTATTTCACACTTTAGTATTGCGTGAATACTGCTGGTTGAAAAAAATATAAATCTGACAGAACTCATGTGATATATTGTTAGGACACATGTCTATTGTTGCAAATTACACGTCTCCCTCTAGATTTTTTTTTCTGTAGTTGGGTTGCTGCCTCATTGACAATTACATCTCATCTCCTTTTATTGAAGCAGTACTTAACTTTCCATGGGCACTTATTGCTGACAAATAATATCATATAAATCGGATAGACTAAGCACTGCCAGTGTTTCTTTGCATCAAGTGTAGTGGTTGATTTGATGGTTTTTGCTTAACGTATAGTGGCAAATATTCCATGCAAATTAAAGCCACTGTGTTAGAAATTCACCTCAAGTCTACTTAAACATTAGCTTTTATTGATATTTTTCTGAGAGAAGGAGAGAGAAAAGAGAAAAAAACCAGAATGATATAGAATTGCAGACACGAACTTGCTTCAAATGTGTTTTCTGGAATAAAACCACTATGCAATTTTAAGCATTGATGGCTATTTCGACTTAAGTTAGAATAAAGTGGCAGTTATCTCATAGCCAAATTATCTGCTCCCGACTTGACTGTGATGAAAAAAAAGCAACATATTACATAGTAGAGCACACTGGTTCCCGAAAAGTAGATAGTATAAGAACAGGTACTTCCGATCTGGGCAACAAGGCAAACATTGGCCCCATCATACTTTCATATATATATTATATCATTCACGAGAAACTTCCGTCACGGGTTCTACCGCCCCCCTGTGACGTGGAGCCTTTTTCAATTGACATCAATTCATTACCCATTTTCTTTTACGTTTGCACAAAGTTACAGCTACTCGTAGGAACTACAGTTTGTCTAAAAGATGTATTTCTGTCTTGTATGTTCTTTGTGACCGTGCCCGAAATAATCTATATACCTTCTTGGTGGTGTCAAGCGAAACAAAACACAAAGGAATTAACGCACACACAATTTTGAAAAATTAGCGAAGCTCTACCTACGCAAGTCTTACTAGTTTTCTGCAGACACATACAAATAAGCAAACACTAAACGAAGAGGAAAATGACCCAACAGAAAAAAAAAGAAAAAATTCCGTCACGGCTTTCTTGATTATTTCTTTTTTTTTTCATATCAACAATAGTCAGACTCTTTTTTTTTTTTTTTTTTTTTTTTGAAACTCCACCACTTGCACGTGAACAGAAGTGTATATTTTAACACTGAGTTTCTTCTAAAATAATACAACAAACAAAAAACAGCGAATTTCATACCGTTCAGTTTTGTGTTGTTGGCTTGCTGTTTGATTGATGTATTATACACTGCATCTCCTGTATGATTCATATGACTGTTTTATGTGTCAACAAGTTGTTGCTTATTTACTAAGCAATGGAGGTATTTTGCATTTTATAGCTGATGTTTATCATTTGAAAAATCTATTTCAAGGTACCCCCCTTTTCTTCATAAAATAATTTATACCAAAACAATGCAAAAGCAAAACAAAAAGCAAAAAACAACAAAAAATCGTTTTCCAGACATAACTCGTAACAAAACAAGTTTCGTATTTCAGAGGTAAGCATACGATGTAATGGGTTTGAAACCCTTATATAGTACCCAATTTGTAAAGTTTCCTCAGAGAAGGTATTGGCAAAAATCTGGCTGGTTATATACGTATAGTATACGTTTGTGGCTTGTGCTCTGCATAGATAAAAATCTAATAATCCCAAAAAATTTAAAACAACGACTCAATCATAAATTGAGTCTTTGTCGGGGCTTTTTCGTAATAACAAACAAAAATTTTGCAAAAATTCGATATAGTACACCTTTTTCATTGAATAATCTATACAGTTAAGTTTGCACTGCATGCTATGTTATGAAACCACAGTCTAGTAACCATGTCTAGGTCTGATGGGAACATAGCCCTCGACGGGACAGAATAATACCCGAACGTACGATGAGGCGAATGATATAAATCTTAGTTGCTAGTAGTCCTTTCTCTAATCTATTTAGGAAGAACGATAAAAGGGGGATGTTTAAAATATCGTTTACAAAAATAAACTTTAAAATAACAGCCCATTTACATTTTGTTTAAAAGCGTGTGTGTGTCCCACGTCAGGTATGTTGTCGTGAAAGGTCGTTTATCATATATTAATGGTTATGCCCCCCCCCCCCCCATTTCTCCCTTTATTTAGAAAATTGAGTATTGGTAGCAGATCTTTGATTGTTTCTATTGAATTTATATATATATATATCTGTCATAAAATCGAGATAGTTCAGAGCGAGACATATCGACAATGTGTCGACTTGTCTATTTGTCGTCGTAGACTTAATGTCTGCATCAAAGATGTCGTTTCTTTTTCTGTCGTTGGGCTGATGTTCAGTTAACGTATAACCTACATCCGATTCTCCTTCTATTTCACACTTTAGTATTGCGTGAATACTGCTGGTTGAAAAAAATATAAATCTGACAGAACTCATGTGATATATTGTTAGGACACATGTCTATTGTTGCAAATTACACGTCTCCCTCTAGATTTTTTTTTCTGTAGTTGGGTTGCTGCCTCATTGACAATTACATCTCATCTCCTTTTATTGAAGCAGTACTTAACTTTCCATGGGCACTTATTGCTGACAAATAATATCATATAAATCGGATAGACTAAGCACTGCCAGTGTTTCTTTGCATCAAGTGTAGTGGTTGATTTGATGGTTTTTGCTTAACGTATAGTGGCAAATATTCCATGCAAATTAAAGCCACTGTGTTAGAAATTCACCTCAAGTCTACTTAAACATTAGCTTTTATTGATATTTTTCTGAGAGAAGGAGAGAGAAAAGAGAAAAAAACCAGAATGATATAGAATTGCAGACACGAACTTGCTTCAAATGTGTTTTCTGGAATAAAACCACTATGCAATTTTAAGCATTGATGGCTATTTCGACTTAAGTTAGAATAAAGTGGCAGTTATCTCATAGCCAAATTATCTGCTCCCGACTTGACTGTGATGAAAAAAAAGCAACATATTACATAGTAGAGCACACTGGTTCCCGAAAAGTAGATAGTATAAGAACAGGTACTTCCGATCTGGGCAACAAGGCAAACATTGGCCCCATCATACTTTCATATATATATTATATCATTCACGAGAAACTTCCGTCACGGGTTCTACCGCCCCCCTGTGACGTGGAGCCTTTTTCAATTGACATCAATTCATTACCCATTTTCTTTTACGTTTGCACAAAGTTACAGCTACTCGTAGGAACTACAGTTTGTCTAAAAGATGTATTTCTGTCTTGTATGTTCTTTGTGACCGTGCCCGAAATAATCTATATACCTTCTTGGTGGTGTCAAGCGAAACAAAACACAAAGGAATTAACGCACACACAATTTTGAAAAATTAGCGAAGCTCTACCTACGCAAGTCTTACTAGTTTTCTGCAGACACATACAAATAAGCAAACACTAAACGAAGAGGAAAATGACCCAACAGAAAAAAAAAGAAAAAATTCCGTCACGGCTTTCTTGATTATTTCTTTTTTTTTTCATATCAACAATAGTCAGACTCTTTTTTTTTTTTTTTTTTTTTTTTTTGAAACTCCACCACTTGCACGTGAACAGAAGTGTATATTTTAACACTGAGTTTCTTCTAAAATAATACAACAAACAAAAAACAGCGAATTTCATACCGTTCAGTTTTGTGTTGTTGGCTTGCTGTTTGATTGATGTATTATACACTGCATCTCCTGTATGATTCATATGACTGTTTTATGTGTCAACAAGTTGTTGCTTATTTACTAAGCAATGGAGGTATTTTGCATTTTATAGCTGATGTTTATCATTTGAAAAATCTATTTCAAGGTACCCCCCTTTTCTTCATAAAATAATTTATACCAAAACAATGCAAAAGCAAAACAAAAAGCAAAAAACAACAAAAAATCGTTTTCCAGACATAACTCGTAACAAAACAAGTTTCGTATTTCAGAGGTAAGCATACGATGTAATGGGTTTGAAACCCTTATATAGTACCCAATTTGTAAAGTTTCCTCAGAGAAGGTATTGGCAAAAATCTGGCTGGTTATATACGTATAGTATACGTTTGTGGCTTGTGCTCTGCATAGATAAAAATCTAATAATCCCAAAAAATTTAAAACAACGACTCAATCATAAATTGAGTCTTTGTCGGGGCTTTTTCGTAATAACACACAAAAATTTTGCAAAAATTCGATATAGTACACCTTTTTCATTGAATAATCTATACAGTTAAGTTTGCACTGCATGCTATGTTATGAAACCACAGTCTAGTAACCATGTCTAGGTCTGATGGGAACATAGCCCTCGACGGGACAGAATAATACCCGAACGTACGATGAGGCGAATGATATAAATCTTAGTTGCTAGTAGTCCTTTCTCTAATCTATTTAGGAAGAACGATAAAAGGGGGATGTTTAAAATATTGTTTACAAAAATAAACTTTAAAATAACAGCCCATTTACATTTTGTTTAAAAGCGTGTGTGTGTCCCACGTCAGGTATGTTGTCGTGAAAGGTCGTTTATCATATATTAATGGTTATGCCCCCCCCCCCCCATTTCTCCCTTTATTTAGAAAATTGAGTATTGGTAGCAGATCTTTGATTGTTTCTATTGAATTTATATATATATATATCTGTCATAAAATCGAGATAGTTCAGAGCGAGACATATCGACAATGTGTCGACTTGTCTATTTGTCGTCGTAGACTTAATGTCTGCATCAAAGATGTCGTTTCTTTTTCTGTCGTTGGGCTGATGTTCAGTTAACGTATAACCTACATCCGATTCTCCTTCTATTTCACACTTTAGTATTGCGTGAATACTGCTGGTTGAAAAAAATATAAATCTGACAGAACTCATGTGATATATTGTTAGGACACATGTCTATTGTTGCAAATTACACGTCTCCCTCTAGATTTTTTTTTCTGTAGTTGGGTTGCTGCCTCATTGACAATTACATCTCATCTCCTTTTATTGAAGCAGTACTTAACTTTCCATGGGCACTTATTGCTGACAAATAATATCATATAAATCGGATAGACTAAGCACTGCCAGTGTTTCTTTGCATCAAGTGTAGTGGTTGATTTGATGGTTTTTGCTTAACGTATAGTGGCAAATATTCCATGCAAATTAAAGCCACTGTGTTAGAAATTCACCTCAAGTCTACTTAAACATTAGCTTTTATTGATATTTTTCTGAGAGAAGGAGAGAGAAAAGAGAAAAAAACCAGAATGATATAGAATTGCAGACACGAACTTGCTTCAAATGTGTTTTCTGGAATAAAACCACTATGCAATTTTAAGCATTGATGGCTATTTCGACTTAAGTTAGAATAAAGTGGCAGTTATCTCATAGCCAAATTATCTGCTCCCGACTTGACTGTGATGAAAAAAAAGCAACATATTACATAGTAGAGCACACTGGTTCCCGAAAAGTAGATAGTATAAGAACAGGTACTTCCGATCTGGGCAACAAGGCAAACATTGGCCCCATCATACTTTCATATATATATTATATCATTCACGAGAAACTTCCGTCACGGGTTCTACCGCCCCCCTGTGACGTGGAGCCTTTTTCAATTGACATCAATTCATTACCCATTTTCTTTTACGTTTGCACAAAGTTACAGCTACTCGTAGGAACTACAGTTTGTCTAAAAGATGTATTTCTGTCTTGTATGTTCTTTGTGACCGTGCCCGAAATAATCTATATACCTTCTTGGTGGTGTCAAGCGAAACAAAACACAAAGGAATTAACGCACATACAATTTTGAAAAATTAGCGAAGCTCTACCTACGCAAGTCTTACTAGTTTTCTGCAGACACATACAAATAAGCAAACACTAAACGAAGAGGAAAATGACCCAACAGAAAAAAAAAGAAAAAATTCCGTCACGGCTTTCTTGATTATTTCTTTTTTTTTTCATATCAACAATAGTCAGACTCTTTTTTTTTTTTTTTTTTTTTTTGAAACTCCACCACTTGCACGTGAACAGAAGTGTATATTTTAACACTGAGTTTCTTCTAAAATAATACAACAAACAAAAAACAGCGAATTTCATACCGTTCAGTTTTGTGTTGTTGGCTTGCTGTTTGATTGATGTATTATACACTGCATCTCCTGTATGATTCATATGACTGTTTTATGTGTCAACAAGTTGTTGCTTATTTACTAAGCAATGGAGGTATTTTGCATTTTATAGCTGATGTTTATCATTTGAAAAATCTATTTCAAGGTACCCCCCTTTTCTTCATAAAATAATTTATACCAAAACAATGCAAAAGCAAAACAAAAAGCAAAAAACAACAAAAAATCGTTTTCCAGACATAACTCGTAACAAAACAAGTTTCGTATTTCAGAGGTAAGCATACGATGTAATGGGTTTGAAACCCTTATATAGTACCCAATTTGTAAAGTTTCCTCAGAGAAGGTATTGGCAAAAATCTGGCTGGTTATATACGTATAGTATACGTTTGTGGCTTGTGCTCTGCATAGATAAAAATCTAATAATCCCAAAAAATTTAAAACAACGACTCAATCATAAATTGAGTCTTTGTCGGGGCTTTTTCGTAATAACAAACAAAAATTTTGCAAAAATTCGATATAGTACACCTTTTTCATTGAATAATCTATACAGTTAAGTTTGCACTGCATGCTATGTTATGAAACCACAGTCTAGTAACCATGTCTAGGTCTGATGGGAACATAGCCCTCGACGGGACAGAATAATACCCGAACGTACGATGAGGCGAATGATATAAATCTTAGTTGCTAGTAGTCCTTTCTCTAATCTATTTAGGAAGAACGATAACAGGGGGATGTTTAAAATATCGTTTACAAAAATAAACTTTAAAATAACAGCCCATTTACATTTTGTTTAAAAGCGTGTGTGTGTCCCACGTCAGGTATGTTGTCGTGAAAGGTCGTTTATCATATATTAATGGTTATGCCCCCCCCCCCATTTCTCCCTTTATTTAGAAAATTGAGTATTGGTAGCAGCTATTTGTCGTCGTAGACTTAATGTCTGCATCAAAGATGTCGTTTCTTTTTCTGTCGTTGGGCTGATGTTCAGTTAACGTATAACCTACATCCGATTCTCCTTCTATTTCACACTTTAGTATTGCGTGAATACTGCTGGTTGAAAAAAATATAAATCTGACAGAACTCATGTGATATATTGTTAGGACACATGTCTATTGTTGCAAATTACACGTCTCCCTCTAGATTTTTTTTTCTGTAGTTGGGTTGCTGCCTCATTGACAATTACATCTCATCTCCTTTTATTGAAGCAGTACTTAACTTTCCATGGGCACTTATTGCTGACAAATAATATCATATAAATCGGATAGACTAAGCACTGCCAGTGTTTCTTTGCATCAAGTGTAGTGGTTGATTTGATGGTTTTTGCTTAACGTATAGTGGCAAATATTCCATGCAAATTAAAGCCACTGTGTTAGAAATTCACCTCAAGTCTACTTAAACATTAGCTTTTATTGATATTTTTCTGAGAGAAGGAGAGAGAAAAGAGAAAAAAAACCAGAATGATATAGAATTGCAGACACGAACTTGCTTCAAATGTGTTTTCTGGAATAAAACCACTATTTAATTTTAAGCATTGATGGCTATTTCGACTTAAGTTAGAATAAAGTGGCAGTTATCTCATAGCCAAATTATCTGCTCCCGACTTGACTGTGATGAAAAAAAGCAACATATTACATAGTAGAGCACACTGGTTCCCGAAAAGTAGATAGTATAAGAACAGGTACTTCCGATCTGGGCAACAAGGCAAACATTGGCCCCATCATACTTTCATATATATATTATATCATTCACGAGAAACTTCCGTCACGGGTTCTACCGCCCCCCTGTGACGTGGAGCCTTTTTCAATTGACATCAATTCATTACCCATTTTCTTTTACGTTTGCACAAAGTTACAGCTACTCGTAGGAACTACAGTTTGTCTAAAAGATGTATTTCTGTCTTGTATGTTCTTTGTGACCGTGCCCGAAATAATCTATATACCTTCTTGGTGGTGTCAAGCGAAACAAAACACAAAGGAATTAACGCACACACAATTTTGAAAAATTAGCGAAGCTCTACCTACGCAAGTCTTACTAGTTTTCTGCAGACACATACAAATAAGCAAACACTAAACGAAGAGGAAAATGACCCAACAGAAAAAAAAAGAAAAAATTCCGTCACGGCTTTCTTGATTATTTCTTTTTTTTTTCATATCAACAATAGTCAGACTCTTTTTTTTTTTTTTTTTTTTTTTTTTGAAACTCCACCACTTGCACGTGAACAGAAGTGTATATTTTAACACTGAGTTTCTTCTAAAATAATACAACAAACAAAAAACAGCGAATTTCATACCGTTCAGTTTTGTGTTGTTGGCTTGCTGTTTGATTGATGTATTATACACTGCATCTCCTGTATGATTCATATGACTGTTTTATGTGTCAACAAGTTGTTGCTTATTTACTAAGCAATGGAGGTATTTTGCATTTTATAGCTGATGTTTATCATTTGAAAAATCTATTTCAAGGTACCCCCCTTTTCTTCATAAAATAATTTATACCAAAACAATGCAAAAGCAAAACAAAAAGCAAAAAACAACAAAAAATCGTTTTCCAGACATAACTCGTAACAAAACAAGTTTCGTATTTCAGAGGTAAGCATACGATGTAATGGGTTTGAAACCCTTATATAGTACCCAATTTGTAAAGTTTCCTCAGAGAAGGTATTGGCAAAAATCTGGCTGGTTATATACGTATAGTATACGTTTGTGGCTTGTGCTCTGCATAGATAAAAATCTAATAATCCCAAAAAATTTAAAACAACGACTCAATCATAAATTGAGTCTTTGTCGGGGCTTTTTCGTAATAACAAACAAAAATTTTGCAAAAATTCGATATAGTACACCTTTTTCATTGAATAATCTATACAGTTAAGTTTGCACTGCATGCTATGTTATGAAACCACAGTCTAGTAACCATGTCTAGGTCTGATGGGAACATAGCCCTCGACGGGACAGAATAATACCCGAACGTACGATGAGGCGAATGATATAAATCTTAGTTGCTAGTAGTCCTTTCTCTAATCTATTTAGGAAGAACGATAAAAGGGGGATGTTTAAAATATCGTTTACAAAAATAAACTTTAAAATAACAGCCCATTTACATTTTGTTTAAAAGCGTGTGTGTGTCCCACGTCAGGTATGTTGTCGTGAAAGGTCGTTTATCATATATTAATGGTTATGCCCCCCCCATTTCTCCCTTTATTTAGAAAATTGAGTATTGGTAGCAGATCTTTGATTGTTTCTATTGAATTTATATATATATATATCTGTCATAAAATCGAGATAGTTCAGAGCGAGACATATCGACAATGTGTCGACTTGTCTATTTGTCGTCGTAGACTTAATGTCTGCATCAAAGATGTCGTTTCTTTTTCTGTCGTTGGGCTGATGTTCAGTTAACGTATAACCTACATCCGATTCTCCTTCTATTTCACACTTTAGTATTGCGTGAATACTGCTGGTTGAAAAAAATATAAATCTGACAGAACTCATGTGATATATTGTTAGGACACATGTCTATTGTTGCAAATTACACGTCTCCCTCTAGATTTTTTTTTCTGTAGTTGGGTTGCTGCCTCATTGACAATTACATCTCATCTCCTTTTATTGAAGCAGTACTTAACTTTCCATGGGCACTTATTGCTGACAAATAATATCATATAAATCGGATAGACTAAGCACTGCCAGTGTTTCTTTGCATCAAGTGTAGTGGTTGATTTGATGGTTTTTGCTTAACGTATAGTGGCAAATATTCCATGCAAATTAAAGCCACTGTGTTAGAAATTCACCTCAAGTCTACTTAAACATTAGCTTTTATTGATATTTTTCTGAGAGAAGGAGAGAGAAAAGAGAAAAAAACCAGAATGATATAGAATTGCAGACACGAACTTGCTTCAAATGTGTTTTCTGGAATAAAACCACTATGCAATTTTAAGCATTGATGGCTATTTCGACTTAAGTTAGAATAAAGTGGCAGTTATCTCATAGCCAAATTATCTGCTCCCGACTTGACTGTGATGAAAAAAAAGCAACATATTACATAGTAGAGCACACTGGTTCCCGAAAAGTAGATAGTATAAGAACAGGTACTTCCGATCTGGGCAACAAGGCAAACATTGGCCCCATCATACTTTCATATATATATTATATCATTCACGAGAAACTTCCGTCACGGGTTCTACCGCCCCCCTGTGACGTGGAGCCTTTTTCAATTGACATCAATTCATTACCCATTTTCTTTTACGTTTGCACAAAGTTACAGCTACTCGTAGGAACTACAGTTTGTCTAAAAGATGTATTTCTGTCTTGTATGTTCTTTGTGACCGTGCCCGAAATAATCTATATACCTTCTTGGTGGTGTCAAGCGAAACAAAACACAAAGGAATTAACGCACACACAATTTTGAAAAATTAGCGAAGCTCTACCTACGCAAGTCTTACTAGTTTTCTGCAGACACATACAAATAAGCAAACACTAAACGAAGAGGAAAATGACCCAACAGAAAAAAAAAGAAAAAATTCCGTCACGGCTTTCTTGATTATTTCTTTTTTTTTTCATATCAACAATAGTCAGACTCTTTTTTTTTTTTTTTTTTTTTTTTGAAACTCCACCACTTGCACGTGAACAGAAGTGTATATTTTAACACTGAGTTTCTTCTAAAATAATACAACAAACAAAAAACAGCGAATTTCATACCGTTCAGTTTTGTGTTGTTGGCTTGCTGTTTGATTGATGTATTATACACTGCATCTCCTGTATGATTCATATGACTGTTTTATGTGTCAACAAGTTGTTGCTTATTTACTAAGCAATGGAGGTATTTTGCATTTTATAGCTGATGTTTATCATTTGAAAAATCTATTTCAAGGTACCCCCCTTTTCTTCATAAAATAATTTATACCAAAACAATGCAAAAGCAAAACAAAAAGCAAAAAACAACAAAAAATCGTTTTCCAGACATAACTCGTAACAAAACAAGTTTCGTATTTCAGAGGTAAGCATACGATGTAATGGGTTTGAAACCCTTATATAGTACCCAATTTGTAAAGTTTCCTCAGAGAAGGTATTGGCAAAAATCTGGCTGGTTATATACGTATAGTATACGTTTGTGGCTTGTGCTCTGCATAGATAAAAATCTAATAATCCCAAAAAATTTAAAACAACGACTCAATCATAAATTGAGTCTTTGTCGGGGCTTTTTCGTAATAACAAACAAAAATTTTGCAAAAATTCGATATAGTACACCTTTTTCATTGAATAATCTATACAGTTAAGTTTGCACTGCATGCTATGTTATGAAACCACAGTCTAGTAACCATGTCTAGGTCTGATGGGAACATAGCCCTCGACGGGACAGAATAATACCCGAACGTACGATGAGGCGAATGATATAAATCTTAGTTGCTAGTAGTCCTTTCTCTAATCTATTTAGGAAGAACGATAAAAGGGGGATGTTTAAAATATCGTTTACAAAAATAAACTTTAAAATAACAGCCCATTTACATTTTGTTTAAAAGCGTGTGTGTGTCCCACGTCAGGTATGTTGTCGTGAAAGGTCGTTTATCATATATTAATGGTTATGCCCCCCCCCCCCCATTTCTCCCTTTATTTAGAAAATTGAGTATTGGTAGCAGATCTTTGATTGTTTCTATTGAATTTATATATATATATATCTGTCATAAAATCGAGATAGTTCAGAGCGAGACATATCGACAATGTGTCGACTTGTCTATTTGTCGTCGTAGACTTAATGTCTGCATCAAAGATGTCGTTTCTTTTTCTGTCGTTGGGCTGATGTTCAGTTAACGTATAACCTACATCCGATTCTCCTTCTATTTCACACTTTAGTATTGCGTGAATACTGCTGGTTGAAAAAAATATAAATCTGACAGAACTCATGTGATATATTGTTAGGACACATGTCTATTGTTGCAAATTACACGTCTCCCTCTAGATTTTTTTTTCTGTAGTTGGGTTGCTGCCTCATTGACAATTACATCTCATCTCCTTTTATTGAAGCAGTACTTAACTTTCCATGGGCACTTATTGCTGACAAATAATATCATATAAATCGGATAGACTAAGCACTGCCAGTGTTTCTTTGCATCAAGTGTAGTGGTTGATTTGATGGTTTTTGCTTAACGTATAGTGGCAAATATTCCATGCAAATTAAAGCCACTGTGTTAGAAATTCACCTCAAGTCTACTTAAACATTAGCTTTTATTGATATTTTTCTGAGAGAAGGAGAGAGAAAAGAGAAAAAAACCAGAATGATATAGAATTGCAGACACGAACTTGCTTCAAATGTGTTTTCTGGAATAAAACCACTATGCAATTTTAAGCATTGATGGCTATTTCGACTTAAGTTAGAATAAAGTGGCAGTTATCT
Source organism: Mytilus edulis (assembly GCF_963676685.1). NCBI lineage: Eukaryota > Metazoa > Mollusca > Bivalvia > Mytilida > Mytilidae > Mytilus > Mytilus edulis. The sequence continues at coordinate 34,377 of NW_027267915.1, forward strand.
CATAGCCAAATTATCTGCTCCCGACTTGACTGTGATGAAAAAAAAGCAACATATTACATAGTAGAGCACACTGGTTCCCGAAAAGTAGATAGTATAAGAACAGGTACTTCCGATCTGGGCAACAAGGCAAACATTGGCCCCATCATACTTTCATATATATATTATATCATTCACGAGAAACTTCCGTCACGGGTTCTACCGCCCCCCTGTGACGTGGAGCCTTTTTCAATTGACATCAATTCATTACCCATTTTCTTTTACGTTTGCACAAAGTTACAGCTACTCGTAGGAACTACAGTTTGTCTAAAAGATGTATTTCTGTCTTGTATGTTCTTTGTGACCGTGCCCGAAATAATCTATATACCTTCTTGGTGGTGTCAAGCGAAACAAAACACAAAGGAATTAACGCACACACAATTTTGAAAAATTAGCGAAGCTCTACCTACGCAAGTCTTACTAGTTTTCTGCAGACACATACAAATAAGCAAACACTAAACGAAGAGGAAAATGACCCAACAGAAAAAAAAAGAAAAAATTCCGTCACGGCTTTCTTGATTATTTCTTTTTTTTTTCATATCAACAATAGTCAGACTCTTTTTTTTTTTTTTTTTTTTTTTTTGAAACTCCACCACTTGCACGTGAACAGAAGTGTATATTTTAACACTGAGTTTCTTCTAAAATAATACAACAAACAAAAAACAGCGAATTTCATACCGTTCAGTTTTGTGTTGTTGGCTTGCTGTTTGATTGATGTATTATACACTGCATCTCCTGTATGATTCATATGACTGTTTTATGTGTCAACAAGTTGTTGCTTATTTACTAAGCAATGGAGGTATTTTGCATTTTATAGCTGATGTTTATCATTTGAAAAATCTATTTCAAGGTACCCCCCTTTTCTTCATAAAATAATTTATACCAAAACAATGCAAAAGCAAAACAAAAAGCAAAAAACAACAAAAAATCGTTTTCCAGACATAACTCGTAACAAAACAAGTTTCGTATTTCAGAGGTAAGCATACGATGTAATGGGTTTGAAACCCTTATATAGTACCCAATTTGTAAAGTTTCCTCAGAGAAGGTATTGGCAAAAATCTGGCTGGTTATATACGTATAGTATACGTTTGTGGCTTGTGCTCTGCATAGATAAAAATCTAATAATCCCAAAAAATTTAAAACAACGACTCAATCATAAATTGAGTCTTTGTCGGGGCTTTTTCGTAATAACAAACAAAAATTTTGCAAAAATTCGATATAGTACACCTTTTTCATTGAATAATCTATACAGTTAAGTTTGCACTGCATGCTATGTTATGAAACCACAGTCTAGTAACCATGTCTAGGTCTGATGGGAACATAGCCCTCGACGGGACAGAATAATACCCGAACGTACGATGAGGCGAATGATATAAATCTTAGTTGCTAGTAGTCCTTTCTCTAATCTATTTAGGAAGAACGATAAAAGGGGGATGTTTAAAATATCGTTTACAAAAATAAACTTTAAAATAACAGCCCATTTACATTTTGTTTAAAAGCGTGTGTGTGTCCCACGTCAGGTATGTTGTCGTGAAAGGTCGTTTATCATATATTAATGGTTATGCCCCCCCCCCCCCCATTTCTCCCTTTATTTAGAAAATTGAGTATTGGTAGCAGATCTTTGATTGTTTCTATTGAATTTATATATATATATATCTGTCATAAAATCGAGATAGTTCAGAGCGAGACATATCGACAATGTGTCGACTTGTCTATTTGTCGTCGTAGACTTAATGTCTGCATCAAAGATGTCGTTTCTTTTTCTGTCGTTGGGCTGATGTTCAGTTAACGTATAACCTACATCCGATTCTCCTTCTATTTCACACTTTAGTATTGCGTGAATACTGCTGGTTGAAAAAAATATAAATCTGACAGAACTCATGTGATATATTGTTAGGACACATGTCTATTGTTGCAAATTACACGTCTCCCTCTAGATTTTTTTTTCTGTAGTTGGGTTGCTGCCTCATTGACAATTACATCTCATCTCCTTTTATTGAAGCAGTACTTAACTTTCCATGGGCACTTATTGCTGACAAATAATATCATATAAATCGGATAGACTAAGCACTGCCAGTGTTTCTTTGCATCAAGTGTAGTGGTTGATTTGATGGTTTTTGCTTAACGTATAGTGGCAAATATTCCATGCAAATTAAAGCCACTGTGTTAGAAATTCACCTCAAGTCTACTTAAACATTAGCTTTTATTGATATTTTTCTGAGAGAAGGAGAGAGAAAAGAGAAAAAAACCAGAATGATATAGAATTGCAGACACGAACTTGCTTCAAATGTGTTTTCTGGAATAAAACCACTATGCAATTTTAAGCATTGATGGCTATTTCGACTTAAGTTAGAATAAAGTGGCAGTTATCTCATAGCCAAATTATCTGCTCCCGACTTGACTGTGATGAAAAAAAAGCAACATATTACATAGTAGAGCACACTGGTTCCCGAAAAGTAGATAGTATAAGAACAGGTACTTCCGATCTGGGCAACAAGGCAAACATTGGCCCCATCATACTTTCATATATATATTATATCATTCACGAGAAACTTCCGTCACGGGTTCTACCGCCCCCCTGTGACGTGGAGCCTTTTTCAATTGACATCAATTCATTACCCATTTTCTTTTACGTTTGCACAAAGTTACAGCTACTCGTAGGAACTACAGTTTGTCTAAAAGATGTATTTCTGTCTTGTATGTTCTTTGTGACCGTGCCCGAAATAATCTATATACCTTCTTGGTGGTGTCAAGCGAAACAAAACACAAAGGAATTAACGCACACACAATTTTGAAAAATTAGCGAAGCTCTACCTACGCAAGTCTTACTAGTTTTCTGCAGACACATACAAATAAGCAAACACTAAACGAAGAGGAAAATGACCCAACAGAAAAAAAAAGAAAAAATTCCGTCACGGCTTTCTTGATTATTTCTTTTTTTTTTCATATCAACAATAGTCAGACTCTTTTTTTTTTTTTTTTTTTTTTTTTGAAACTCCACCACTTGCACGTGAACAGAAGTGTATATTTTAACACTGAGTTTCTTCTAAAATAATACAACAAACAAAAAACAGCGAATTTCATACCGTTCAGTTTTGTGTTGTTGGCTTGCTGTTTGATTGATGTATTATACACTGCATCTCCTGTATGATTCATATGACTGTTTTATGTGTCAACAAGTTGTTGCTTATTTACTAAGCAATGGAGGTATTTTGCATTTTATAGCTGATGTTTATCATATGAAAAATCTATTTCAAGGTACCCCCCTTTTCTTCATAAAATAATTTATACCAAAACAATGCAAAAGCAAAACAAAAAGCAAAAAACAACAAAAAATCGTTTTCCAGACATAACTCGTAACAAAACAAGTTTCGTATTTCAGAGGTAAGCATACGATGTAATGGGTTTGAAACCCTTATATAGTACCCAATTTGTAAAGTTTCCTCAGAGAAGGTATTGGCAAAAATCTGGCTGGTTATATACGTATAGTATACGTTTGTGGCTTGTGCTCTGCATAGATAAAAATCTAATAATCCCAAAAAATTTAAAACAACGACTCAATCCTAAATTGAGTCTTTGTCGGGGCTTTTTCGTAATAACAAACAAAAATTTTGCAAAAATTCGATATAGTACACCTTTTTCATTGAATAATCTATACAGTTAAGTTTGCACTGCATGCTATGTTATGAAACCACAGTCTAGTAACCATGTCTAGGTCTGATGGGAACATAGCCCTCGACGGGACAGAATAATACCCGAACGTACGATGAGGCGAATGATATAAATCTTAGTTGCTAGTAGTCCTTTCTCTAATCTATTTAGGAAGAACGATAAAAGGGGGATGTTTAAAATATCGTTTACAAAAATAAACTTTAAAATAACAGCCCATTTACATTTTGTTTAAAAGCGTGTGTGTGTCCCACGTCAGGTATGTTGTCGTGAAAGGTCGTTTATCATATATTAATGGTTATGCCCCCCCCCCCCCCCCCCATTTCTCCCTTTATTTAGAAAATTGAGTATTGGTAGCAGATCTTTGATTGTTTCTATTGAATTTATATATATATATATCTGTCATAAAATCGAGATAGTTCAGAGCGAGACATATCGACAATGTGTCGACTTGTCTATTTGTCGTCGTAGACTTAATGTCTGCATCAAAGATGTCGTTTCTTTTTCTGTCGTTGGGCTGATGTTCAGTTAACGTATAACCTACATCCGATTCTCCTTCTATTTCACACTTTAGTATTGCGTGAATACTGCTGGTTGAAAAAAATATAAATCTGACAGAACTCATGTGATATATTGTTAGGACACATGTCTATTGTTGCAAATTACACGTCTCCCTCTAGATTTTTTTTTCTGTAGTTGGGTTGCTGCCTCATTGACAATTACATCTCATCTCCTTTTATTGAAGCAGTACTTAACTTTCCATGGGCACTTATTGCTGACAAATAATATCATATAAATCGGATAGACTAAGCACTGCCAGTGTTTCTTTGCATCAAGTGTAGTGGTTGATTTGATGGTTTTTGCTTAACGTATAGTGGCAAATATTCCATGCAAATTAAAGCCACTGTGTTAGAAATTCACCTCAAGTCTACTTAAACATTAGCTTTTATTGATATTTTTCTGAGAGAAGGAGAGAGAAAAGAGAAAAAAACCAGAATGATATAGAATTGCAGACACGAACTTGCTTCAAATGTGTTTTCTGGAATAAAACCACTATGCAATTTTAAGCATTGATGGCTATTTCGACTTAAGTTAGAATAAAGTGGCAGTTATCTCATAGCCAAATTATCTGCTCCCGACTTGACTGTGATGAAAAAAAAGCAACATATTACATAGTAGAGCACACTGGTTCCCGAAAAGTAGATAGTATAAGAACAGGTACTTCCGATCTGGGCAACAAGGCAAACATTGGCCCCATCATACTTTCATATATATATTATATCATTCACGAGAAACTTCCGTCACGGGTTCTACCGCCCCCCTGTGACGTGGAGCCTTTTTCAATTGACATCAATTCATTACCCATTTTCTTTTACGTTTGCACAAAGTTACAGCTACTCGTAGGAACTACAGTTTGTCTAAAAGATGTATTTCTGTCTTGTATGTTCTTTGTGACCGTGCCCGAAATAATCTATATACCTTCTTGGTGGTGTCAAGCGAAACAAAACACAAAGGAATTAACGCACACACAATTTTGAAAAATTAGCGAAGCTCTACCTACGCAAGTCTTACTAGTTTTCTGCAGACACATACAAATAAGCAAACACTAAACGAAGAGGAAAATGACCCAACAGAAAAAAAAAGAAAAAATTCCGTCACGGCTTTCTTGATTATTTCTTTTTTTTTTCATATCAACAATAGTCAGACTCTTTTTTTTTTTTTTTTTTTTTTTTGAAACTCCACCACTTGCACGTGAACAGAAGTGTATATTTTAACACTGAGTTTCTTCTAAAATAATACAACAAACAAAAAACAGCGAATTTCATACCGTTCAGTTTTGTGTTGTTAGCTTGCTGTTTGATTGATGTATTATACACTGCATCTCCTGTATGATTCATATGACTGTTTTATGTGTCAACAAGTTGTTGCTTATTTACTAAGCAATGGAGGTATTTTGCATTTTATAGCTGATGTTTATCATTTGAAAAATCTATTTCAAGGTACCCCCCTTTTCTTCATAAAATAATTTATACCAAAACAATGCAAAAGCAAAACAAAAAGCAAAAAACAACAAAAAATCGTTTTCCAGACATAACTCGTAACAAAACAAGTTTCGTATTTCAGAGGTAAGCATACGATGTAATGGGTTTGAAACCCTTATATAGTACCCAATTTGTAAAGTTTCCTCAGAGAAGGTATTGGCAAAAATCTGGCTGGTTATATACGTATAGTATACGTTTGTGGCTTGTGCTCTGCATAGATAAAAATCTAATAATCCCAAAAAATTTAAAACAACGACTCAATCATAAATTGAGTCTTTGTCGGGGCTTTTTCGTAATAACAAACAAAAATTTTGCAAAAATTCGATATAGTACACCTTTTTCATTGAATAATCTATACAGTTAAGTTTGCACTGCATGCTATGTTATGAAACCACAGTCTAGTAACCATGTCTAGGTCTGATGGGAACATAGCCCTCGACGGGACAGAATAATACCCGAACGTACGATGAGGCGAATGATATAAATCTTAGTTGCTAGTAGTCCTTTCTCTAATCTATTTAGGAAGAACGATAAAAGGGGGATGTTTAAAATATCGTTTACAAAAATAAACTTTAAAATAACAGCCCATTTACATTTTGTTTAAAAGCGTGTGTGTGTCCCACGTCAGGTATGTTGTCGTGAAAGGTCGTTTATCATATATTAATGGTTATGCCCCCCCCCCCCCCCCCCATTTCTCCCTTTATTTAGAAAATTGAGTATTGGTAGCAGATCTTTGATTGTTTCTATTGAATTTATATATATATATATCTGTCATAAAATCGAGATAGTTCAGAGCGAGACATATCGACAATGTGTCGACTTGTCTATTTGTCGTCGTAGACTTAATGTCTGCATCAAAGATGTCGTTTCTTTTTCTGTCGTTGGGCTGATGTTCAGTTAACGTATAACCTACATCCGATTCTCCTTCTATTTCACACTTTAGTATTGCGTGAATACTGCTGGTTGAAAAAAATATAAATCTGACAGAACTCATGTGATATATTGTTAGGACACATGTCTATTGTTGCAAATTACACGTCTCCCTCTAGATTTTTTTTTCTGTAGTTGGGTTGCTGCCTCATTGACAATTACATCTCATCTCCTTTTATTGAAGCAGTACTTAACTTTCCATGGGCACTTATTGCTGACAAATAATATCATATAAATCGGATAGACTAAGCACTGCCAGTGTTTCTTTGCATCAAGTGTAGTGGTTGATTTGATGGTTTTTGCTTAACGTATAGTGGCAAATATTCCATGCAAATTAAAGCCACTGTGTTAGAAATTCACCTCAAGTCTACTTAAACATTAGCTTTTATTGATATTTTTCTGAGAGAAGGAGAGAGAAAAGAGAAAAAAACCAGAATGATATAGAATTGCAGACACGAACTTGCTTCAAATGTGTTTTCTGGAATAAAACCACTATGCAATTTTAAGCATTGATGGCTATTTCGACTTAAGTTAGAATAAAGTGGCAGTTATCTCATAGCCAAATTATCTGCTCCCGACTTGACTGTGATGAAAAAAAAGCAACATATTACATAGTAGAGCACACTGGTTCCCGAAAAGTAGATAGTATAAGAACAGGTACTTCCGATCTGGGCAACAAGGCAAACATTGGCCCCATCATACTTTCATATATATATTATATCATTCACGAGAAACTTCCGTCACGGGTTCTACCGCCCCCCTGTGACGTGGAGCCTTTTTCAATTGACATCAATTCATTACCCATTTTCTTTTACGTTTGCACAAAGTTACAGCTACTCGTAGGAACTACAGTTTGTCTAAAAGATGTATTTCTGTCTTGTATGTTCTTTGTGACCGTGCCCGAAATAATCTATATACCTTCTTGGTGGTGTCAAGCGAAACAAAACACAAAGGAATTAACGCACACACAATTTTGAAAAATTAGCGAAGCTCTACCTACGCAAGTCTTACTAGTTTTCTGCAGACACATACAAATAAGCAAACACTAAACGAAGAGGAAAATGACCCAACAGAAAAAAAAAGAAAAAATTCCGTCACGGCTTTCTTGATTATTTCTTTTTTTGTTCATATCAACAATAGTCAGACTCTTTTTTTTTTTTTTTTTTTTTTTTGAAACTCCACCACTTGCACGTGAACAGAAGTGTATATTTTAACACTGAGTTTCTTCTAAAATAATACAACAAACAAAAAACAGCGAATTTCATACCGTTCAGTTTTGTGTTGTTGGCTTGCTGTTTGATTGATGTATTATACACTGCATCTCCTGTATGATTCATATGACTGTTTTATGTGTCAACAAGTTGTTGCTTATTTACTAAGCAATGGAGGTATTTTGCATTTTATAGCTGATGTTTATCATTTGAAAAATCTATTTCAAGGTACCCCCCTTTTCTTCATAAAATAATTTATACCAAAACAATGCAAAAGCAAAACAAAAAGCAAAAAACAACAAAAAATCGTTTTCCAGACATAACTCGTAACAAAACAAGTTTCGTATTTCAGAGGTAAGCATACGATGTAATGGGTTTGAAACCCTTATATAGTACCCAATTTGTAAAGTTTCCTCAGAGAAGGTATTGGCAAAAATCTGGCTGGTTATATACGTATAGTATACGTTTGTGGCTTGTGCTCTGCATAGATAAAAATCTAATAATCCCAAAAAATTTAAAACAACGACTCAATCATAAATTGAGTCTTTGTCGGGGCTTTTTCGTAATAACAAACAAAAATTTTGCAAAAATTCGATATAGTACACCTTTTTCATTGAATAATCTATACAGTTAAGTTTGCACTGCATGCTATGTTATGAAACCACAGTCTAGTAACCATGTCTAGGTCTGATGGGAACATAGCCCTCGACGGGACAGAATAATACCCGAACGTACGATGAGGCGAATGATATAAATCTTAGTTGCTAGTAGTCCTTTCTCTAATCTATTTAGGAAGAACGATAAAAGGGGGATGTTTAAAATATCGTTTACAAAAATAAACTTTAAAATAACAGCCCATTTACATTTTGTTTAAAAGCGTGTGTGTGTCCCACGTCAGGTATGTTGTCGTGAAAGGTCGTTTATCATATATTAATGGTTATGCCCCCCCCCCCCCCATTTCTCCCTTTATTTAGAAAATTGAGTATTGGTAGCAGATCTTTGATTGTTTCTATTGAATTTATATATATATATATCTGTCATAAAATCGAGATAGTTCAGAGCGAGACATATCGACAATGTGTCGACTTGTCTATTTGTCGTCGTAGACTTAATGTCTGCATCAAAGATGTCGTTTCTTTTTCTGTCGTTGGGCTGATGTTCAGTTAACGTATAACCTACATCCGATTCTCCTTCTATTTCACACTTTAGTATTGCGTGAATACTGCTGGTTGAAAAAAATATAAATCTGACAGAACTCATGTGATATATTGTTAGGACACATGTCTATTGTTGCAAATTACACGTCTCCCTCTAGATTTTTTTTTCTGTAGTTGGGTTGCTGCCTCATTGACAATTACATCTCATCTCCTTTTATTGAAGCAGTACTTAACTTTCCATGGGCACTTATTGCTGACAAATAATATCATATAAATCGGATAGACTAAGCACTGCCAGTGTTTCTTTGCATCAAGTGTAGTGGTTGATTTGATGGTTTTTGCTTAACGTATAGTGGCAAATATTCCATGCAAATTAAAGCCACTGTGTTAGAAATTCACCTCAAGTCTACTTAAACATTAGCTTTTATTGATATTTTTCTGAGAGAAGGAGAGAGAAAAGAGAAAAAAACCAGAATGATATAGAATTGCAGACACGAACTTGCTTCAAATGTGTTTTCTGGAATAAAACCACTATGCAATTTTAAGCATTGATGGCTATTTCGACTTAAGTTAGAATAAAGTGGCAGTTATCTCATAGCCAAATTATCTGCTCCCGACTTGACTGTGATGAAAAAAAAGCAACATATTACATAGTAGAGCACACTGGTTCCCGAAAAGTAGATAGTATAAGAACAGGTACTTCCGATCTGGGCAACAAGGCAAACATTGGCCCCATCATACTTTCATATATATATTATATCATTCACGAGAAACTTCCGTCACGGGTTCTACCGCCCCCCTGTGACGTGGAGCCTTTTTCAATTGACATCAATTCATTACCCATTTTCTTTTACGTTTGCACAAAGTTACAGCTACTCGTAGGAACTACAGTTTGTCTAAAAGATGTATTTCTGTCTTGTATGTTCTTTGTGACCGTGCCCGAAATAATCTATATACCTTCTTGGTGGTGTCAAGCGAAACAAAACACAAAGGAATTAACGCACACACAATTTTGAAAAATTAGCGAAGCTCTACCTACGCAAGTCTTACTAGTTTTCTGCAGACACATACAAATAAGCAAACACTAAACGAAGAGGAAAATGACCCAACAGAAAAAAAAAGAAAAAATTCCGTCACGGCTTTCTTGATTATTTCTTTTTTTTTTCATATCAACAATAGTCAGACTCTTTTTTTTTTTTTTTTTTTTTTTGAAACTCCACCACTTGCACGTGAACAGAAGTGTATATTTTAACACTGAGTTTCTTCTAAAATAATACAACAAACAAAAAACAGCGAATTTCATACCGTTCAGTTTTGTGTTGTTGGCTTGCTGTTTGATTGATGTATTATACACTGCATCTCCTGTATGATTCATATGACTGTTTTATGTGTCAACAAGTTGTTGCTTATTTACTAAGCAATGGAGGTATTTTGCATTTTATAGCTGATGTTTATCATTTGAAAAATCTATTTCAAGGTACCCCCCTTTTCTTCATAAAATAATTTATACCAAAACAATGCAAAAGCAAAACAAAAAGCAAAAAACAACAAAAAATCGTTTTCCAGACATAACTCGTAACAAAACAAGTTTCGTATTTCAGAGGTAAGCATACGATGTAAAGGGTTTGAAACCCTTATATAGTACCCAATTTGTAAAGTTTCCTCAGAGAAGGTATTGGCAAAAATCTGGCTGGTTATATACGTATAGTATACGTTTGTGGCTTGTGGCGTTTTTCTTGTATTTTGAAGTTGTGCTCTGCATAGATAAAAATCTAATAATCCCAAAAAATTTAAAACAACGACTCAATCATAAATTGAGTCTTTGTCGGGGCTTTTTCGTAATAACAAACAAAAATTTTGCAAAAATTCGATATTGTACACCTTTTTCATTGAATAATCTATACAGTTAAGTTTGCACTGCATGCTATGTTATGAAACCACAGTCTAGTAACCATGTCTAGGTCTGATGGGAACATAGCCCTCGACGGGACAGAATAATACCCGAACGTACGATGAGGCAAATGATATAAATCTTAGTTGCTAGTAGTCCTTTCTCTAATCTATTTAGGAAGAACGATAAAGGGGGATGTTTAAAATATCGTTTACAAAAATAAACTTTAAAATAACAGCCCATTTACATTTTGTTTAAAAGCGTGTGTGTGTCCCACGTCAGGTATGTTGTCGTGAAAGGTCGTTTATCATATATTAATGGTTATGCCCCCCCCCCCATTTCTCCCTTTATTTAGAAAATTGAGTATTGATAGCAGATCTTTGATTGTTTCTATTGAATTTATATATATATATATCTGTCATAAAATCGAGATAGTTCAGAGCGAGACATATCGACAATGTGTCGACTTGTCTATTTGTCGTCGTAGACTTAATGTCTGCATCAAAGATGTCGTTTCTTTTTCTGTCGTTGGGCTGATGTTCAGTTAACGTATAACCTACATCCGATTCTCCTTCTATTTCACACTTTAATATTGCGTGAATACTGCTGGTTGAAAAAAATATAAATCTGACAGAACTCATGTGATATATTGTTAGGACACATGTCTATTGTTGCAAATTACACGTCTCCCTCTAGATTTTTTTTTCTGTAGTTGGGTTGCTGCCTCATTGACAATTACATCTCATCTCCTTTTATTGACGCAGTACTTAACTTTCCATGGGCACTTATTGCTGACAAATAATATCATATAAATCGGATAGACTAAGCACTGCCAGTGTTTCTTTGCATCAAGTGTAGTGGTTGATTTGATGGTTTTTGCTTAACGTATAGTGGCAAATATTCCATGCAAATTAAAGCCACTGTGTTAGAAATTCACCTCAAGTCTACTTAAACATTAGCTTTTATTGATATTTTTCTGAGAGAAGGAGAGAGAAAAGAGAAAAAACCAGAATGATATAGAATTGCAGACACGAACTTGCTTCAAATGTGTTTTCTGGAATAAAACCACTATGCAATTTTAAGCATTGATGGCTATTTCGACTTAAGTTAGAATAAAGTGGCAGTTATCTCATAGCCAAATTATCTGCTCCCGACTTGACTGTGATGAAAAAAAAGCAACATATTACATAGTAGAGCACACTGGTTCCCGAAAAGTAGATAGTATAAGAACAGGTACTTCCGATCTGGGCAACAAGGCAAACATTGGCCCCATCATACTTTCATATATATATTATATCATTCACGAGAAACTTCCGTCACGGGTTCTACCGCCCCCCTGTGACGTGGAGCCTTTTTCAATTGACATCAATTCATTACCCATTTTCTTTTACGTTTGCACAAAGTTACAGCTACTCGTAGGAACTACAGTTTGTCTAAAAGATGTATTTCTGTCTTGTATGTTCTTTGTGACCGGGCCCGAAATAATCTATATACCTTCTTGGTGGTGTCAAGCGAAACAAAACACAAAGGAATTAACGCACACACAATTTTGAAAAATTAGCGAAGCTCTACCTACGCAAGTCTTACTAGTTTTCTGCAGACACATACAAATAAGCAAAAACTAAACGAAGAGGAAAATGACCCAACAGAAAAAAAAGAAAAAATTCCGTCACGGCTTTCTTGATTATTTCTTTTTTTTTTCATATCAACAATAGTCAGACTCTTTTTTTTTTTTTTTTTTTGAAACTCCACCACTTGCACGTGAACAGAAGTGTATATTTTAACACTGAGTTTCTTCTAAAATAATACAACAAACAAAAAACAGCGAATTTCATACCGTTCAGTTTTGTGTTGTTGGCTTGCTGTTTGATTGATGTATTATACACTGCATCTCCTGTATGATTCATATGACTGTTTTATGTGTCAACAAGTTGTTGCTTATTTACTAAGCAATGGAGGTATTTTGCATTTTATAGCTGATGTTTATCATTTGAAAAATCTATTTCAAGGTACCCCCCTTTTCTTCATAAAATAATTTATACCAAAACAATGCAAAAGCAAAACAAAAAGCAAAAAACAACAAAAAATCGTTTTCCAGACATAACTCGTAACAAAACAAGTTTCGTATTTCAGAGGTAAGCATACGATGTAATGGGTTTGAAACCCTTATATAGTACCCAATTTGTAAAGTTTCCTCAGAGAAGGTATTGGCAAAAATCTGGCTGGTTATATACGTATAGTATACGTTTGTGGCTTGTGGCGTTTTTCTTGTATTTTGAAGTTGTGCTCTGCATAGATAAAAATCTAATAATCCCAAAAAATTTAAAACAACGACTCAATCATAAATTGAGTCTTTGTCGGGGCTTTTTCGTAATAACAAACAAAAATTTTGCAAAAATTCGATATTGTACACCTTTTTCATTGAATAATCTATACAGTTAAGTTTGCACTGCATGCTATGTTATGAAACCACAGTCTAGTAACCATGTCTAGGTCTGATGGGAACATAGCCCTCGACGGGACAGAATAATACCCGAACGTACGATGAGGCAAATGATATAAATCTTAGTTGCTAGTAGTCCTTTCTCTAATCTATTTAGGAAGAACGATAAAGGGGGATGTTTAAAATATCGTTTACAAAAATAAACTTTAAAATAACAGCCCATTTACATTTTGTTTAAAAGCGTGTGTGTGTCCCACGTCAGGTATGTTGTCGTGAAAGGTCGTTTATCATATATTAATGGTTATGCCCCCCCCCCCCCCCCCCCCCATTTCTCCCTTTATTTAGAAAATTGAGTATTGATAGCAGATCTTTGATTGTTTCTATTGAATTTATATATATATATATCTGTCATAAAATCGAGATAGTTCAGAGCGAGACATATCGACAATGTGTCGACTTGTCTATTTGTCGTCGTAGACTTAATGTCTGCATCAAAGATGTCGTTTCTTTTTCTGTCGTTGGGCTGATGTTCAGTTAACGTATAACCTACATCCGATTCTCCTTCTATTTCACACTTTAATATTGCGTGAATACTGCTGGTTGAAAAAAATATAAATCTGACAGAACTCATGTGATATATTGTTAGGACACATGTCTATTGTTGCAAATTACACGTCTCCCTCTAGATTTTTTTTTCTGTAGTTGGGTTGCTGCCTCATTGACAATTACATCTCATCTCCTTTTATTGACGCAGTACTTAACTTTCCATGGGCACTTATTGCTGACAAATAATATCATATAAATCGGATAGACTAAGCACTGCCAGTGTTTCTTTGCATCAAGTGTAGTGGTTGATTTGATGGTTTTTGCTTAACGTATAGTGGCAAATATTCCATGCAAATTAAAGCCACTGTGTTAGAAATTCACCTCAAGTCTACTTAAACATTAGCTTTTATTGATATTTTTCTGAGAGAAGGAGAGAAAAAAAAAGAGAAAAAACCAGAATGATATAGAATTGCAGACACGAACTTGCTTCAAATGTGTTTTCTGGAATAAAACCACTATGCAATTTTAAGCATTGATGGCTATTTCGACTTAAGTTAGAATAAAGTGGCAGTTATCTCATAGCCAAATTATCTGCTCCCGACTTGACTGTGATGAAAAAAAAGCAACATATTACATAGTAGAGCACACTGGTTCCCGAAAAGTAGATAGTATAAGAACAGGTACTTCCGATCTGGGCAACAAGGCAAACATTGGCCCCATCATACTTTCATATATATATTATATCATTCACGAGAAACTTCCGTCACGGGTTCTACCGCCCCCCTGTGACGTGGAGCCTTTTTCAATTGACATCAATTCATTACCCATTTTCTTTTACGTTTGCACAAAGTTACAGCTACTCGTAGGAACTACAGTTTGTCTAAAAGATGTATTTCTGTCTTGTATGTTCTTTGTGACCGGGCCCGAAATAATCTATATACCTTCTTGGTGGTGTCAAGCGAAACAAAACACAAAGGAATTAACGCACACACAATTTTGAAAAATTAGCGAAGCTCTACCTACGCAAGTCTTACTAGTTTTCTGCAGACACATACAAATAAGCAAACACTAAACGAAGAGGAAAATGACCCAACAGAAAAAAAAGAAAAAATTCCGTCACGGCTTTCTTGATTATTTCTTTTTTTTTTTCATATCAACAATAGTCAGACTCTTTTTTTTTTTTTTTTTTTGAAACTCCACCACTTGCACGTGAACAGAAGTGTATATTTTAACACTGAGTTTCTTCTAAAATAATACAACAAACAAAAAACAGCGAATTTCATACCGTTCAGTTTTGTGTTGTTGGCTTGCTGTTTGATTGATGTATTATACACTGCATCTCCTGTATGATTCATATGACTGTTTTATGTGTCAACAAGTTGTTGCTTATTTACTAAGCAATGGAGGTATTTTGCATTTTATAGCTGATGTTTATCATTTGAAAAATCTATTTCAAGGTACCCCCCTTTTCTTCATAAAATAATTTATACCAAAACAATGCAAAAGCAAAACAAAAAGCAAAAAACAACAAAAAATCGTTTTCCAGACATAACTCGTAACAAAACAAGTTTCGTATTTCAGAGGTAAGCATACGATGTAATGGGTTTGAAACCCTTATATAGTACCCAATTTGTAAAGTTTCCTCAGAGAAGGTATTGGCAAAAATCTGGCTGGTTATATACGTATAGTATACGTTTGTGGCTTGTGGCGTTTTTCTTGTATTTTGAAGTTGTGCTCTGCATAGATAAAAATCTAATAATCCCAAAAAATTTAAAACAACGACTCAATCATAAATTGAGTCTTTGTCGGGGCTTTTTCGTAATAACAAACAAAAATTTTGCAAAAATTCGATATTGTACACCTTTTTCATTGAATAATCTATACAGTTAAGTTTGCACTGCATGCTATGTTATGAAACCACAGTCTAGTAACCATGTCTAGGTCTGATGGGAACATAGCCCTCGACGGGACAGAATAATACCCGAACGTACGATGAGGCAAATGATATAAATCTTAGTTGCTAGTAGTCCTTTCTCTAATCTATTTAGGAAGAACGATAAAGGGGGATGTTTAAAATATCGTTTACAAAAATAAACTTTAAAATAACAGCCCATTTACATTTTGTTTAAAAGCGTGTGTGTGTCCCACGTCAGGTATGTTGTCGTGAAAGGTCGTTTATCATATATTAATGGTTATGCCCCCCCCCCCCCCATTTCTCCCTTTATTTAGAAAATTGAGTATTGATAGCAGATCTTTGATTGTTTCTATTGAATTTATATATATATATATCTGTCATAAAATCGAGATAGTTCAGAGCGAGACATATCGACAATGTGTCGACTTGTCTATTTGTCGTCGTAGACTTAATGTCTGCATCAAAGATGTCGTTTCTTTTTCTGTCGTTGGGCTGATGTTCAGTTAACGTATAACCTACATCCGATTCTCCTTCTATTTCACACTTTAATATTGCGTGAATACTGCTGGTTGAAAAAAATATAAATCTGACAGAACTCATGTGATATATTGTTAGGACACATGTCTATTGTTGCAAATTACACGTCTCCCTCTAGATTTTTTTTTCTGTAGTTGGGTTGCTGCCTCATTGACAATTACATCTCATCTCCTTTTATTGACGCAGTACTTAACTTTCCATGGGCACTTATTGCTGACAAATAATATCATATAAATCGGATAGACTAAGCACTGCCAGTGTTTCTTTGCATCAAGTGTAGTGGTTGATTTGATGGTTTTTGCTTAACGTATAGTGGCAAATATTCCATGCAAATTAAAGCCACTGTGTTAGAAATTCACCTCAAGTCTACTTAAACATTAGCTTTTATTGATATTTTTCTGAGAGAAGGAGAGAGAAAAGAGAAAAAACCAGAATGATATAGAATTGCAGACACGAACTTGCTTCAAATGTGTTTTCTGGAATAAAACCACTATGCAATTTTAAGCATTGATGGCTATTTCGACTTAAGTTAGAATAAAGTGGCAGTTATCTCATAGCCAAATTATCTGCTCCCGACTTGACTGTGATGAAAAAAAAGCAACATATTACATAGTAGAGCACACTGGTTCCCGAAAAGTAGATAGTATAAGAACAGGTACTTCCGATCTGGGCAACAAGGCAAACATTGGCCCCATCATACTTTCATATATATATTATATCATTCACGAGAAACTTCCGTCACGGGTTCTACCGCCCCCCTGTGACGTGGAGCCTTTTTCAATTGACATCAATTCATTACCCATTTTCTTTTACGTTTGCACAAAGTTACAGCTACTCGTAGGAACTACAGTTTGTCTAAAAGATGTATTTCTGTCTTGTATGTTCTTTGTGACCGGGCCCGAAATAATCTATATACCTTCTTGGTGGTGTCAAGCGAAACAAAACACAAAGGAATTAACGCACACACAATTTTGAAAAATTAGCGAAGCTCTACCTACGCAAGTCTTACTAGTTTTCTGCAGACACATACAAATAAGCAAAAACTAAACGAAGAGGAAAATGACCCAACAGAAAAAAAAGAAAAAATTCCGTCACGGCTTTCTTGATTATTTCTTTTTTTTTTCATATCAACAATAGTCAGACTCTTTTTTTTTTTTTTTTTTTGAAACTCCACCACTTGCACGTGAACAGAAGTGTATATTTTAACACTGAGTTTCTTCTAAAATAATACAACAAACAAAAAACAGCGAATTTCATACCGTTCAGTTTTGTGTTGTTGGCTTGCTGTTTGATTGATGTATTATACACTGCATCTCCTGTATGATTCATATGACTGTTTTATGTGTCAACAAGTTGTTGCTTATTTACTAAGCAATGGAGGTATTTTGCATTTTATAGCTGATGTTTATCATTTGAAAAATCTATTTCAAGGTACCCCCCTTTTCTTCATAAAATAATTTATACCAAAACAATGCAAAAGCAAAACAAAAAGCAAAAAACAACAAAAAATCGTTTTCCAGACATAACTCGTAACAAAACAAGTTTCGTATTTCAGAGGTAAGCATACGATGTAATGGGTTTGAAACCCTTATATAGTACCCAATTTGTAAAGTTTCCTCAGAGAAGGTATTGGCAAAAATCTGGCTGGTTATATACGTATAGTATACGTTTGTGGCTTGTGGCGTTTTTCTTGTATTTTGAAGTTGTGCTCTGCATAGATAAAAATCTAATAATCCCAAAAAATTTAAAACAACGACTCAATCATAAATTGAGTCTTTGTCGGGGCTTTTTCGTAATAACAAACAAAAATTTTGCAAAAATTCGATATTGTACACCTTTTTCATTGAATAATCTATACAGTTAAGTTTGCACTGCATGCTATGTTATGAAACCACAGTCTAGTAACCATGTCTAGGTCTGATGGGAACATAGCCCTCGACGGGACAGAATAATACCCGAACGTACGATGAGGCAAATGATATAAATCTTAGTTGCTAGTAGTCCTTTCTCTAATCTATTTAGGAAGAACGATAAAGGGGGATGTTTAAAATATCGTTTACAAAAATAAACTTTAAAATAACAGCCCATTTACATTTTGTTTAAAAGCGTGTGTGTGTCCCACGTCAGGTATGTTGTCGTGAAAGGTCGTTTATCATATATTAATGGTTATGCCCCCCCCCCCCCCCCCATTTCTCCCTTTATTTAGAAAATTGAGTATTGATAGCAGATCTTTGATTGTTTCTATTGAATTTATATATATATATATCTGTCATAAAATCGAGATAGTTCAGAGCGAGACATATCGACAATGTGTCGACTTGTCTATTTGTCGTCGTAGACTTAATGTCTGCATCAAAGATGTCGTTTCTTTTTCTGTCGTTGGGCTGATGTTCAGTTAACGTATAACCTACATCCGATTCTCCTTCTATTTCACACTTTAATATTGCGTGAATACTGCTGGTTGAAAAAAATATAAATCTGACAGAACTCATGTGATATATTGTTAGGACACATGTCTATTGTTGCAAATTACACGTCTCCCTCTAGATTTTTTTTTCTGTAGTTGGGTTGCTGCCTCATTGACAATTACATCTCATCTCCTTTTATTGACGCAGTACTTAACTTTCCATGGGCACTTATTGCTGACAAATAATATCATATAAATCGGATAGACTAAGCACTGCCAGTGTTTCTTTGCATCAAGTGTAGTGGTTGATTTGATGGTTTTTGCTTAACGTATAGTGGCAAATATTCCATGCAAATTAAAGCCACTGTGTTAGAAATTCACCTCAAGTCTACTTAAACATTAGCTTTTATTGATATTTTTCTGAGAGAAGGAGAGAGAAAAGAGAAAAAACCAGAATGATATAGAATTGCAGACACGAACTTGCTTCAAATGTGTTTTCTGGAATAAAACCACTATGCAATTTTAAGCATTGATGGCTATTTCGACTTAAGTTAGAATAAAGTGGCAGTTATCTCATAGCCAAATTATCTGCTCCCGACTTGACTGTGATGAAAAAAAAGCAACATATTACATAGTAGAGCACACTGGTTCCCGAAAAGTAGATAGTATAAGAACAGGTACTTCCGATCTGGGCAACAAGGCAAACATTGGCCCCATCATACTTTCATATATATATTATATCATTCACGAGAAACTTCCGTCACGGGTTCTACCGCCCCCCTGTGACGTGGAGCCTTTTTCAATTGACATCAATTCATTACCCATTTTCTTTTACGTTTGCACAAAGTTACAGCTACTCGTAGGAACTACAGTTTGTCTAAAAGATGTATTTCTGTCTTGTATGTTCTTTGTGACCGGGCCCGAAATAATCTATATACCTTCTTGGTGGTGTCAAGCGAAACAAAACACAAAGGAATTAACGCACACACAATTTTGAAAAATTAGCGAAGCTCTACCTACGCAAGTCTTACTAGTTTTCTGCAGACACATACAAATAAGCAAACACTAAACGAAGAGGAAAATGACCCAACAGAAAAAAAAGAAAAAATTCCGTCACGGCTTTCTTGATTATTTCTTTTTTTTTTTCATATCAACAATAGTCAGACTCTTTTTTTTTTTTTTTTTTTGAAACTCCACCACTTGCACGTGAACAGAAGTGTATATTTTAACACTGAGTTTCTTCTAAAATAATACAACAAACAAAAAACAGCGAATTTCATACCGTTCAGTTTTGTGTTGTTGGCTTGCTGTTTGATTGATGTATTATACACTGCATCTCCTGTATGATTCATATGACTGTTTTATGTGTCAACAAGTTGTTGCTTATTTACTAAGCAATGGAGGTATTTTGCATTTTATAGCTGATGTTTATCATTTGAAAAATCTATTTCAAGGTACCCCCCTTTTCTTCATAAAATAATTTATACCAAAACAATGCAAAAGCAAAACAAAAAGCAAAAAACAACAAAAAATCGTTTTCCAGACATAACTCGTAACAAAACAAGTTTCGTATTTCAGAGGTAAGCATACGATGTAATGGGTTTGAAACCCTTATATAGTACCCAATTTGTAAAGTTTCCTCAGAGAAGGTATTGGCAAAAATCTGGCTGGTTATATACGTATAGTATACGTTTGTGGCTTGTGGCGTTTTTCTTGTATTTTGAAGTTGTGCTCTGCATAGATAAAAATCTAATAATCCCAAAAAATTTAAAACAACGACTCAATCATAAATTGAGTCTTTGTCGGGGCTTTTTCGTAATAACAAACAAAAATTTTGCAAAAATTCGATATTGTACACCTTTTTCATTGAATAATCTATACAGTTAAGTTTGCACTGCATGCTATGTTATGAAACCACAGTCTAGTAACCATGTCTAGGTCTGATGGGAACATAGCCCTCGACGGGACAGAATAATACCCGAACGTACGATGAGGCAAATGATATAAATCTTAGTTGCTAGTAGTCCTTTCTCTAATCTATTTAGGAAGAACGATAAAGGGGGATGTTTAAAATATCGTTTACAAAAATAAACTTTAAAATAACAGCCCATTTACATTTTGTTTAAAAGCGTGTGTGTGTCCCACGTCAGGTATGTTGTCGTGAAAGGTCGTTTATCATATATTAATGGTTATGCCCCCCCCCCCCCCCCCCATTTCTCCCTTTATTTAGAAAATTGAGTATTGATAGCAGATCTTTGATTGTTTCTATTGAATTTATATATATATATATCTGTCATAAAATCGAGATAGTTCAGAGCGAGACATATCGACAATGTGTCGACTTGTCTATTTGTCGTCGTAGACTTAATGTCTGCATCAAAGATGTCGTTTCTTTTTCTGTCGTTGGGCTGATGTTCAGTTAACGTATAACCTACATCCGATTCTCCTTCTATTTCACACTTTAATATTGCGTGAATACTGCTGGTTGAAAAAAATATAAATCTGACAGAACTCATGTGATATATTGTTAGGACACATGTCTATTGTTGCAAATTACACGTCTCCCTCTAGATTTTTTTTTCTGTAGTTGGGTTGCTGCCTCATTGACAATTACATCTCATCTCCTTTTATTGACGCAGTACTTAACTTTCCATGGGCACTTATTGCTGACAAATAATATCATATAAATCGGATAGACTAAGCACTGCCAGTGTTTCTTTGCATCAAGTGTAGTGGTTGATTTGATGGTTTTTGCTTAACGTATAGTGGCAAATATTCCATGCAAATTAAAGCCACTGTGTTAGAAATTCACCTCAAGTCTACTTAAACATTAGCTTTTATTGATATTTTTCTGAGAGAAGGAGAGAGAAAAGAGAAAAAACCAGAATGATATAGAATTGCAGACACGAACTTGCTTCAAATGTGTTTTCTGGAATAAAACCACTATGCAATTTTAAGCATTGATGGCTATTTCGACTTAAGTTAGAATAAAGTGGCAGTTATCTCATAGCCAAATTATCTGCTCCCGACTTGACTGTGATGAAAAAAAAGCAACATATTACATAGTAGAGCACACTGGTTCCCGAAAAGTAGATAGTATAAGAACAGGTACTTCCGATCTGGGCAACAAGGCAAACATTGGCCCCATCATACTTTCATATATATATTATATCATTCACGAGAAACTTCCGTCACGGGTTCTACCGCCCCCCTGTGACGTGGAGCCTTTTTCAATTGACATCAATTCATTACCCATTTTCTTTTACGTTTGCACAAAGTTACAGCTACTCGTAGGAACTACAGTTTGTCTAAAAGATGTATTTCTGTCTTGTATGTTCTTTGTGACCGGGCCCGAAATAATCTATATACCTTCTTGGTGGTGTCAAGCGAAACAAAACACAAAGGAATTAACGCACACACAATTTTGAAAAATTAGCGAAGCTCTACCTACGCAAGTCTTACTAGTTTTCTGCAGACACATACAAATAAGCAAAAACTAAACGAAGAGGAAAATGACCCAACAGAAAAAAAAGAAAAAATTCCGTCACGGCTTTCTTGATTATTTCTTTTTTTTTTCATATCAACAATAGTCAGACTCTTTTTTTTTTTTTTTTTTTTGAAACTCCACCACTTGCACGTGAACAGAAGTGTATATTTTAACACTGAGTTTCTTCTAAAATAATACAACAAACAAAAAACAGCGAATTTCATACCGTTCAGTTTTGTGTTGTTGGCTTGCTGTTTGATTGATGTATTATACACTGCATCTCCTGTATGATTCATATGACTGTTTTATGTGTCAACAAGTTGTTGCTTATTTACTAAGCAATGGAGGTATTTTGCATTTTATAGCTGATGTTTATCATTTGAAAAATCTATTTCAAGGTACCCCCCTTTTCTTCATAAAATAATTTATACCAAAACAATGCAAAAGCAAAACAAAAAGCAAAAAACAACAAAAAATCGTTTTCCAGACATAACTCGTAACAAAACAAGTTTCGTATTTCAGAGGTAAGCATACGATGTAATGGGTTTGAAACCCTTATATAGTACCCAATTTGTAAAGTTTCCTCAGAGAAGGTATTGGCAAAAATCTGGCTGGTTATATACGTATAGTATACGTTTGTGGCTTGTGGCGTTTTTCTTGTATTTTGAAGTTGTGCTCTGCATAGATAAAAATCTAATAATCCCAAAAAATTTAAAACAACGACTCAATCATAAATTGAGTCTTTGTCGGGGCTTTTTCGTAATAACAAACAAAAATTTTGCAAAAATTCGATATTGTACACCTTTTTCATTGAATAATCTATACAGTTAAGTTTGCACTGCATGCTATGTTATGAAACCACAGTCTAGTAACCATGTCTAGGTCTGATGGGAACATAGCCCTCGACGGGACAGAATAATACCCGAACGTACGATGAGGCAAATGATATAAATCTTAGTTGCTAGTAGTCCTTTCTCTAATCTATTTAGGAAGAACGATAAAGGGGGATGTTTAAAATATCGTTTACAAAAATAAACTTTAAAATAACAGCCCATTTACATTTTGTTTAAAAGCGTGTGTGTGTCCCACGTCAGGTATGTTGTCGTGAAAGGTCGTTTATCATATATTAATGGTTATGCCCCCCCCCCCCCCCCCCATTTCTCCCTTTATTTAGAAAATTGAGTATTGATAGCAGATCTTTGATTGTTTCTATTGAATTTATATATATATATATCTGTCATAAAATCGAGATAGTTCAGAGCGAGACATATCGACAATGTGTCGACTTGTCTATTTGTCGTCGTAGACTTAATGTCTGCATCAAAGATGTCGTTTCTTTTTCTGTCGTTGGGCTGATGTTCAGTTAACGTATAACCTACATCCGATTCTCCTTCTATTTCACACTTTAATATTGCGTGAATACTGCTGGTTGAAAAAAATATAAATCTGACAGAACTCATGTGATATATTGTTAGGACACATGTCTATTGTTGCAAATTACACGTCTCCCTCTAGATTTTTTTTTCTGTAGTTGGGTTGCTGCCTCATTGACAATTACATCTCATCTCCTTTTATTGACGCAGTACTTAACTTTCCATGGGCACTTATTGCTGACAAATAATATCATATAAATCGGATAGACTAAGCACTGCCAGTGTTTCTTTGCATCAAGTGTAGTGGTTGATTTGATGGTTTTTGCTTAACGTATAGTGGCAAATATTCCATGCAAATTAAAGCCACTGTGTTAGAAATTCACCTCAAGTCTACTTAAACATTAGCTTTTATTGATATTTTTCTGAGAGAAGGAGAGAGAAAAGAGAAAAAACCAGAATGATATAGAATTGCAGACACGAACTTGCTTCAAATGTGTTTTCTGGAATAAAACCACTATGCAATTTTAAGCATTGATGGCTATTTCGACTTAAGTTAGAATAAAGTGGCAGTTATCTCATAGCCAAATTATCTGCTCCCGACTTGACTGTGATGAAAAAAAAGCAACATATTACATAGTAGAGCACACTGGTTCCCGAAAAGTAGATAGTATAAGAACAGGTACTTCCGATCTGGGCAACAAGGCAAACATTGGCCCCATCATACTTTCATATATATATTATATCATTCACGAGAAACTTCCGTCACGGGTTCTACCGCCCCCCTGTGACGTGGAGCCTTTTTCAATTGACATCAATTCATTACCCATTTTCTTTTACGTTTGCACAAAGTTACAGCTACTCGTAGGAACTACAGTTTGTCTAAAAGATGTATTTCTGTCTTGTATGTTCTTTGTGACCGGGCCCGAAATAATCTATATACCTTCTTGGTGGTGTCAAGCGAAACAAAACACAAAGGAATTAACGCACACACAATTTTGAAAAATTAGCGAAGCTCTACCTACGCAAGTCTTACTAGTTTTCTGCAGACACATACAAATAAGCAAACACTAAACGAAGAGGAAAATGACCCAACAGAAAAAAAAGAAAAAATTCCGTCACGGCTTTCTTGATTATTTCTTTTTTTTTTTCATATCAACAATAGTCAGACTCTTTTTTTTTTTTTTTTTTTTGAAACTCCACCACTTGCACGTGAACAGAAGTGTATATTTTAACACTGAGTTTCTTCTAAAATAATACAACAAACAAAAAACAGCGAATTTCATACCGTTCAGTTTTGTGTTGTTGGCTTGCTGTTTGATTGATGTATTATACACTGCATCTCCTGTATGATTCATATGACTGTTTTATGTGTCAACAAGTTGTTGCTTATTTACTAAGCAATGGAGGTATTTTGCATTTTATAGCTGATGTTTATCATTTGAAAAATCTATTTCAAGGTACCCCCCTTTTCTTCATAAAATAATTTATACCAAAACAATGCAAAAGCAAAACAAAAAGCAAAAAACAACAAAAAATCGTTTTCCAGACATAACTCGTAACAAAACAAGTTTCGTATTTCAGAGGTAAGCATACGATGTAATGGGTTTGAAACCCTTATATAGTACCCAATTTGTAAAGTTTCCTCAGAGAAGGTATTGGCAAAAATCTGGCTGGTTATATACGTATAGTATACGTTTGTGGCTTGTGGCGTTTTTCTTGTATTTTGAAGTTGTGCTCTGCATAGATAAAAATCTAATAATCCCAAAAAATTTAAAACAACGACTCAATCATAAATTGAGTCTTTGTCGGGGCTTTTTCGTAATAACAAACAAAAATTTTGCAAAAATTCGATATTGTACACCTTTTTCATTGAATAATCTATACAGTTAAGTTTGCACTGCATGCTATGTTATGAAACCACAGTCTAGTAACCATGTCTAGGTCTGATGGGAACATAGCCCTCGACGGGACAGAATAATACCCGAACGTACGATGAGGCAAATGATATAAATCTTAGTTGCTAGTAGTCCTTTCTCTAATCTATTTAGGAAGAACGATAAAGGGGGATGTTTAAAATATCGTTTACAAAAATAAACTTTAAAATAACAGCCCATTTACATTTTGTTTAAAAGCGTGTGTGTGTCCCACGTCAGGTATGTTGTCGTGAAAGGTCGTTTATCATATATTAATGGTTATGCCCCCCCCCCCCCCCCCCATTTCTCCCTTTATTTAGAAAATTGAGTATTGATAGCAGATCTTTGATTGTTTCTATTGAATTTATATATATATATATCTGTCATAAAATCGAGATAGTTCAGAGCGAGACATATCGACAATGTGTCGACTTGTCTATTTGTCGTCGTAGACTTAATGTCTGCATCAAAGATGTCGTTTCTTTTTCTGTCGTTGGGCTGATGTTCAGTTAACGTATAACCTACATCCGATTCTCCTTCTATTTCACACTTTAATATTGCGTGAATACTGCTGGTTGAAAAAAATATAAATCTGACAGAACTCATGTGATATATTGTTAGGACACATGTCTATTGTTGCAAATTACACGTCTCCCTCTAGATTTTTTTTTCTGTAGTTGGGTTGCTGCCTCATTGACAATTACATCTCATCTCCTTTTATTGACGCAGTACTTAACTTTCCATGGGCACTTATTGCTGACAAATAATATCATATAAATCGGATAGACTAAGCACTGCCAGTGTTTCTTTGCATCAAGTGTAGTGGTTGATTTGATGGTTTTTGCTTAACGTATAGTGGCAAATATTCCATGCAAATTAAAGCCACTGTGTTAGAAATTCACCTCAAGTCTACTTAAACATTAGCTTTTATTGATATTTTTCTGAGAGAAGGAGAGAGAAAAGAGAAAAAACCAGAATGATATAGAATTGCAGACACGAACTTGCTTCAAATGTGTTTTCTGGAATAAAACCACTATGCAATTTTAAGCATTGATGGCTATTTCGACTTAAGTTAGAATAAAGTGGCAGTTATCTCATAGCCAAATTATCTGCTCCCGACTTGACTGTGATGAAAAAAAAGCAACATATTACATAGTAGAGCACACTGGTTCCCGAAAAGTAGATAGTATAAGAACAGGTACTTCCGATCTGGGCAACAAGGCAAACATTGGCCCCATCATACTTTCATATATATATTATATCATTCACGAGAAACTTCCGTCACGGGTTCTACCGCCCCCCTGTGACGTGGAGCCTTTTTCAATTGACATCAATTCATTACCCATTTTCTTTTACGTTTGCACAAAGTTACAGCTACTCGTAGGAACTACAGTTTGTCTAAAAGATGTATTTCTGTCTTGTATGTTCTTTGTGACCGGGCCCGAAATAATCTATATACCTTCTTGGTGGTGTCAAGCGAAACAAAACACAAAGGAATTAACGCACACACAATTTTGAAAAATTAGCGAAGCTCTACCTACGCAAGTCTTACTAGTTTTCTGCAGACACATACAAATAAGCAAAAACTAAACGAAGAGGAAAATGACCCAACAGAAAAAAAAGAAAAAATTCCGTCACGGCTTTCTTGATTATTTCTTTTTTTTTTCATATCAACAATAGTCAGACTCTTTTTTTTTTTTTTTTTTTTGAAACTCCACCACTTGCACGTGAACAGAAGTGTATATTTTAACACTGAGTTTCTTCTAAAATAATACAACAAACAAAAAACAGCGAATTTCATACCGTTCAGTTTTGTGTTGTTGGCTTGCTGTTTGATTGATGTATTATACACTGCATCTCCTGTATGATTCATATGACTGTTTTATGTGTCAACAAGTTGTTGCTTATTTACTAAGCAATGGAGGTATTTTGCATTTTATAGCTGATGTTTATCATTTGAAAAATCTATTTCAAGGTACCCCCCTTTTCTTCATAAAATAATTTATACCAAAACAATGCAAAAGCAAAACAAAAAGCAAAAAACAACAAAAAATCGTTTTCCAGACATAACTCGTAACAAAACAAGTTTCGTATTTCAGAGGTAAGCATACGATGTAATGGGTTTGAAACCCTTATATAGTACCCAATTTGCAAAGTTTCCTCAGAGAAGGTATTGGCAAAAATCTGGCTGGTTATATACGTATAGTATACGTTTGTGGCTTGTGGCGTTTTTCTTGTATTTTGAAGTTGTGCTCTGCATAGATAAAAATCTAATAATCCCTAAAAATTTAAAACAACGACTCAATCTATTGTCGGGGCTTTTTCGTAATAACAAACAAAAATTTTGCAAAAATTCGATATAGTACACCTTTTTCATTGAATAATCTATACAGTTAAGTTTGCACTGCATGCTATGTTATGAAACCACAGTCTAGTAACCATGTCTAGGTCTGATGGGAACATAGCCCTCGACGGGACAGAATAATTCCCGAACGTACGATGAGGCGAATGATATAAATCTTAGTTGCTAGTAGTCCTTTCTCTAATCTATTTAGGAAGAACGATAAAAGGGGGATGTTTAAAATATCGTTTAAAAAAATAAGCTTTAAAATAACAGCCCATTTACATTTTGTTTAAAACCGTGTGTGTGTCCCACGTCAGGTATGTTGTCTTGAAAGGTCGTTTATCATATATTAATGGTTATGCCCCCCCTTTTTTCCCTTTATTTAGAGAATTGAGTATTGATAGCAGATCTTTGATTGTTTCTATTGAATTTATATATATATATCTGTCATAAAATCGAGATAGTTCAGAGCGAGACATATCGACAATGTGTCGAATTGTCTATTTGTCGTCGTAGACTTAATGTCTGCATCAAAGATGTCGTTTCTTTTTCTGTCGTTGGGCTGATGTTCAGTTAACGTATAACCTACATCCGATTCTCCTTCTATTTCACACTTTTAATATTGCGTGAATACTGCTGGTTGAAAAAAATATAAATCTGACAGAACTCATGTGATATATTGTTAGGACACATGTCTATTGTTGCAAATTACACGTCTCCCTCTAGATTATTTTTTTCTGTAGTTGGGTTGCTGCCTCATTGACAATTACATCTCATCTCCTTTTATTGAAGCAGTACTTAACTTTCCATGGGCACTTATTGCTGACAAATAATATCATATAAATCGGATAGACTAAGCACTGCCAGTGTTTCTTTGCATCAAGTGTAGTGGTTGATTTGATGGTTTTTGCTTAACGTATAGTGGCAAATATTCCATGCAAATTAAAGCCACTGTGTTAGAAATTCACCTCAAGTCTACTTAAACATTAGCTTTTATTGATATTTTTCTGAGAGAAGGAGAGAGAAAAGAGAAAAAAAACAGAATGATATAGAATTGCAGACACGAACTTGCTTCAAATGTGTTTTCTGGAATAAAACCACTATGCAATTTTAAGCATTGATGGCTATTTCGACTTAAGTTAGAATAAAGTGGCAGTTATCTCATAGCCAAATTATCTGCTCCCGACTTGACTGTGATGAAAAAAAAGCAACATATTACATAGTAGAGCACACTGGTTCCCGAAAAGTAGATAGTATAAGAACAGGTACTTCCGATCTGGGCAACAAGGCAAACATTGGCCCCATCATACTTTCATATATATATTATATCATTCACGAGAAACTTCCGTCACGGGTTCTACCGCCCCCCTGTGACGTGGAGCCTTTTTCAATTGACATCAATTCATTACCCATTTTCTTTTATGTTTGCACAAAGTTACAGCTACTCGTAGGAACTACAGTTTGTCTAAAAGATGTATTTCTGTCTTGTATGTTCTTTGTGACCGGGCCCGAAATAATCTATATACCTTCTTGGTGGTGTCAAGCGAAACAAAACACAAAGGAATTAACGCACACACAATTTTGAAAAATTAGCGAAGCTCTACCTACGCAAGTCTTACTAGTTTTCTGCAGACACATACAAATAAGCAAAAACTAAACGAAGAGGAAAATGACCCAACAGAAAAAAAAAGAAAAAATTCCGTCACGGCTTTCTTGATTATTTCTTTTTTTTTTCATATCAAAAATAGTCAGACTCTTTTTTTTTTCTTTTTTTTTTGAAACTCCACCACTTGCACGTGAACAGAAGTGTATATTTTAACACTGAGTTTCTTCTAAAATAATACAACAAACAAAAAACAGCGAATTTCATACCGTTCAGTTTTGTGTTGTTGGCTTGCTGTTTGATTGATGTATTATACACTGCATCTCCTGTATGATTCATATGACTGTTTTATGTGTCAACAAGTTGTTGCTTATTTACTAAGCAATGGAGGTATTTTGCATTTTATAGCTGATGTTTATCATTTGAAAAATCTATTTCAAGGTACCCCCCTTTTCTTCATAAAATAATTTATACCAAAACAATGCAAAAGCAAAACAAAAAGCATAAAACAACAAAAAATCGTTTTCCAGACATAACTCGTAACAAAACAAGTTTCGTATTTCAGAGGTAAGCATACGATGTAATGGGTTTGAAACCCTTATATAGTACACATGCTTTATTTGATTGCATTTGATTGGATTACTTTTACTCAGTCTATAAATGTCTATTTCATGATAGAAACTTTCATTGTTAGGTTGCTTTCTTGAGGTCATTTGCTGATTTGACTATCATTTTGAAAAGAAGAAGAGTTACAAAGCATTATTAAGCAGAATATAAAATTTCATACTTTTGATTTTTGTACTTTATTTACTGTTTAAACGCCACAGTCAATAACGCATTTCTAGCTTGTTTGTTTCTATTTTTTAAAACATATAGTAAACAGTTACATGAGATCGAATCCATCATGTGTGTTTAATGATTGTTGGACACGAACGTATACACAAACAACCAACTTTTTCAACAAAGACTTAAAACTATATTTATTTAATAAATGCATTTAAATTTTGTTATCAAAATACTTCATACAATATAATATACAATTTTTAGAGAACAAAAAGTACAAACTATCAAATATCAACTTTAAATGAGGAATTTTCTTGATTAGATTATAACCTCTGGATAACCAAACTCCATCAGTTCTTCAACCAAAACTGGAGGTCCTGGGACTGCATTGTACCAGTGGTATACGTAAGCCTCCCACTCCAGTATAACTTGTGGGTTTGTATCCAACATTCTGGTATAATATCCCATCGCTGTAGGCCTTTCTCCATTACCTTCTACAAAATCACTAGGGCATGTCTCTCTTGGTGGAGGATGCAACATTAACATGAAATCTTTGCCTAAATAAAAAAAATAAAAAAAAGAATCTACATCTTCTCTTCAAATTTGAAACATTCTACCTAGGAAATGTAAGTTGATTTTTGTCATGATGTGATATACCAAGGCCAACTTGAAAGTAACAATAATTTGTCAAGGTATATCAAGTTGTGAACTTCCTCTGGAAACTAAGTTTTAAGTGAAATGCTATAGTATGTTCTCCTCCTGGAACAAAAATGATTTGCAAAAGGAACAAACAATGTAACATTTCTTTTCACTGTAAATAATATTCCAAAATATTCCTTACATTTAAATTCAGTTTTATAAATGAATTCCTATTCCATGACACCTCGTCACCTCCGTATTTGGAAGAGTTTTATTTATTGAAACATCAGTTCACCTTGTAATATTATCTAGTGTTGATCAATTTTTTGAAGGTATATGATGTTCCCCGTTTTATTACACTTATTGCCAATATATAATCAACCAAATTTTTCCCACGAAAGTGCCCCCCCCCCCCCTGGATCCGCCTATGCTATTAGGGGACATAATCATTAGTTAAGATCATGAATGGTTCCAGCTGAACTTTAGACTAAATATTTAATTTCATGCATCGTCCAACTTACCCATGAACATAGTGTACGATTTCCCATTGACGATTTGAATCCTGGAATCCAATTCTCTCTGCCTTGACTTTCGTAACATTTTCTTGATATAATTTCCTTGGCTCTCCTTAATCATGACTAAAGGATCTCCCCTTTTCGCCGGGTGACAAATCAAAAATACCTTTAGATATTTGACATGTTCGATAAGATATGATGCCTCTGGAAATCTTTCGAATAGATTTTCCGAAATATTCGATGATTGATATTTTAAATATATTTTCATGCCACGCAGACTGTTGGCATAATATCGAAGGAAATGTGGAATGTTGAATGCTTCACCATCATGTTCCCGATCTAATTTCAAATTCTCCAATCCTTTTTGGATCCGTCTATCTATATCACTGACAATCAAATGGCCGAATCTTATCGGTTTTGATTTTGGATGAAATGGACTCTCAACATATTCGGTAGTAGAGCAATTCAATCGTCTCCTTGGTCTGATTAATCTAATTGTTTGTTTTTTCTGTTCTATTGATTTGTCATCGTTGCTG
The DNA here is from genome assembly GCF_963676685.1 of Mytilus edulis. Taxonomy (NCBI): domain Eukaryota; kingdom Metazoa; phylum Mollusca; class Bivalvia; order Mytilida; family Mytilidae; genus Mytilus; species Mytilus edulis. The sequence continues at coordinate 66,354 of NW_027267915.1, forward strand.
CCGTTTAAAAGTTCTGATTTAGGTATAAGCTCATCCTTTGTCTTTGTCGTTTTGCACGATGACAGTTGATTTCCCATATCTTCACCATTGCTCGGATCAACAACAAAAGTAACGTTGCCGAGTAGATTCTGCAACGTAACTGTTTTGACTGTGACGTATCATGGTATTATCTAATTTGTCGAAAGCGTGCGACTCACTTCAATCAAGTAATTGAACTATTGAAAAAAGTAGATTCATGGTATACCGCCATCTTGGATTGTACTATCGCGGTACACAATAAGTCTTGTTATTTGCCCAAATCTGCAAATTTGTAGACAGATGTGCAATTTTATTGGTTAGACTGTTATTTATATGAAGAAAACTTGCTAATTTATTGCATTATCAAAAATATTGAAACATATACCAATCATTTGTGTTATAGAATCATTTCTTTTCAACTGAGCCATTTAAGGGGAGATAACTCTGTTAGTAAAAAAATATACTGGTCTGATAGGAAATTTTTTAATTTTTACTTGTAGCAAGAAAACAAGTTCGGTGACACCATTTTTTCTTTTTATTTTCTTAAAACATATTATAAAACCTATCTTCTCACAATTAACTTCAAAATTCTATCTCATAGATTTCTTTCTATGCACAAAAATGTGTTTTTTCATGATCATTCTAACCAATTTTAAGCAATTTTTGAACGACTCATAGCTTAAAAAATAGCACGGTGACCTATCTTTTTTTTTTTATTAAATTCTTTAAAAGAGCATGGTAAAATCTTCATTTTGACAAAGTATAAGAAAATTCTATCTCGGGAAACATATACCTATGATCTATTAATAAAATTTAATAAAACTGCTGAAACTACAAATTCGGATACCTTCTAGATTATGGTCTAAACTATTTGATTTTTATTGTATACATCAGAAACAGAATTGTTATGTAAAAAATGTCGTGCCACATATTACAGAATAGTCTACTTATCAGATAAATCTGATACTTAAGTAAAGGCCAATTATTGTCTATAAACCGCTACTTTGTATGATCCCTGTTAACAGATGACAAGTTTCTGCTTAAACAAGACTGCTTGTATATCTTAAAACATAATATGCAAATTCAGAATGTGATCAGTTTGAAGGTTATTTAAAACACAAACTGCATAAAGGTGTTCGTCTTCTCTCCAACTAAAAAGTATCAGAGGGTACACTAATGAGATTTCTTTTATCCCTCGTGTTAATATATTATTCATACTGCATCGATAGTTGTTCTTCTTTTCTTTTCTATTTTGCTGCAGTTCTCATTATTGTTATATTTTCATCTCTTATATTAAGTATAAAGAGAAAAGGACCAATACAATTTTTCGACTTGACGTATTTGTAGATCTTGTCTCGCTGGTCATTTTTTGCTTATAGATTAGTTTTAAAGACAATAACTTAAATAAGGCAGCAACCATTTGATTTTCGGGGGGGGGAATTGTTTTCTACTTGTCGACAACTAAAAAATAGATTGTCCCCCCCCCCCGAAAATCAAATGGTTGCTGCCTAAGGAGGAAAGACTTTGGTCATACTAATTTATAATTCTTGACTCGTTGATCATTTTTGCTATTTGAAATTGATTTTCAAGATAATAGGCAAAAATTTAAAAAAAAATATATATACGAAAATCGTTATTCAAGGGCAATAACTTCAATTAGATGTCGACTATTTCAGCTAGGAAGACAGTTTGTTTATGCAATTTATACGTGGTTCTCGTTTCTCTTTTTTTTTAAATTTTATATAGATTAGACCGTTCGTTTTCCTGTTTGAATGGTTTTACACTAGTAATGTTGGGGCCCTTTATAGCTTGTTGTTCGGTGTGATCTAAGGCTCCGTGTTGAAAGCCGTACATTGACCTAAAATGGTTTACATTTTTAAAATTGTTATTTGGATGGAGAGTTGTCTCATTGGCACTCACACCACATCTTCCTATATCTAATCTATATAGTTGAAGATCTTGTTTTGCTGGTAATTTTTGTTAGTTTACGTTTTTATGTTTTTGTTATGATTTCCAAGATAGTATGAAATTCAAAACAGTGTAGCTGTGGCCATTGATTGACCCATCAAAATCATCCATTGACTGGGACAATTTACGTGAACGTTTTTCTGTAACAACCACTGTTCATGACGTACCTACGATAGACATTTAAACTGTGGGGTCAACAAAGGTTTCTTAACGCCTTTAATTATAAAATAATTCGAAAAATTAATCAGGAATAACCTTTGTGTTTTGATTTATATAATTGATATAAATCAAAATATCGTGTTATTTCTGATTAATTTTTCGAATTACTTTATTTAGGTGTTGAGAACCTTTGGTGACCCCATAGTTTAAGTGTCTTTAAAAAGTACATAGTGAACATTGGTCGTTACATACAAACGTTCACCTAAATTGTCCCAGTCAATGAATGATTTTAATGTGTCAATCAATGGCCACAGCTACACTGTTTTGAATTTCATACTAATAGGCAAAAAACGCGAAATATTTGGGGGGAATTCGTTAATTAAAAGTAAAAACTTCAATAATATGTCAACTTAACTATTTCAGCCATGTAGACTTAATTGTAGATCTTGTTTGCTTTTTTAAGTTTCTATCTATTTATGGTTTTCAAGGGAACAGACAAAAACGCAGAATATTGGGCAAAACGTCGATTAAGGGCAATAACTCTTGTATAATGGTTAACAAGAAAATAAACTCTATGCACTTTCTTTAGCACTGTTATTTAAAATACTTTTAAAACTACATATCCCAATGATGATTGTGGTAAAATTTTGTTCCGATTCAGGGGCGGATCCAGCCATTTAAAAAAAGGGGGGGGGGGTCCCAACCAAGGATAAAGGGGGGGGGGGGTTCCAACCATATGTCCCTATTCAAATGCATTGATTGGCCAAAAAAAGGGGGGGTTCCAACCCCCTAAACCCTCCCCCTGGATCCGCCACTGCGATTGGCTCCATTGTATAAAGGAGAATGTTTTGTATACCAAAGAGGAACCAGAACTAAAAGTGATGAGAAAAATTTCCCTGACCAGGTCAGCTAGAAAATTAACACCACAACAAAGAAACCAAATAAGTGAGCAGAAGTACATCAGTTTAATATGCAGTTCTAGCTCTGTTACCAACAATGCATACATTGTATAAATACAAGTCAACCAAAACATCATTGAATCAAGACAGAAAGTTTTACTTACTTATATAAACTTGTAACAAAACCATAAGAAATATAGTTGTATCTAGACCTCAGTCCACATTCACCTCTTTGTGAAGTAAGCCTTCTTTCAATAAACTGTTGACAAAGAGATATGTCTCCTGTTATGTTATATTGATGGTATAATGCAAATGTTGCAACTAAAATATTTAATTTAATATCTAAACATGAAGGTTGAGGGCAAATAACACATAACCTCCATGGAAATGAGATGTACCAATGCATATAAATTTAAAACATCATACAAAATACCATTGACTGATCATAAGTGGTTCTTATTAAACTAAGCTAGACGAACCATGATGAGGGGGGTGGGGGGTGGGGGGGGGGGGGGGCATATATTCTACTGGGTACATGGAAATGAAATTGCAAATGCAAATACAACTGCCTACCAATTATCATTGACTTAACATTAGTTGTTCATCTTAAACTGATCTATTCACAAAGTTTAACATGTGATTAATGGAAAATATTCAGTCAGTGAACCATGACTGAGGGGTCCAACAATCTCCATGGGAATGAGATGAGCTAATACATCTGCATACCAAAGATTATTGACCTACCATTAATAATTTTCTTTAAACTGGTCATATCACAAACTTATACATGTAAACTAAGCTAAAGTTTTAAAGACAAGAGACCATGACTGAGGGGGCTGGGGAAATAATCTCCATGGAGATGAAATGTGCCAATGTTTATACATCTGCATACCAAATATAGCAGAGCTACTTGACCTAACAAGATGGTCCTTTTAAACTGACCTAATCACACAAACTCACATAGACATGTAAACAAAGCAAAATTTTAAAAGTCAATAGACCATGATGGGACAAGGTCAAATGATTTATATGGAAATTAGATGTGTTAATGCTTATACAACTGCATACCAAATATAATTGATCTGCAACTAGTGAATCCTCATAAACTTGACCTAGACCTTGACATTGACCTAACTAAAAATCATACATTTTTGACGCCACAGACACTGCTGTTGGAAACAGCACATATAAGTCTTGCTTTTAAGACACCTTTGATGCATGAAAATAAATCTGATAGGATCCATCTTTGTTCTGAAAAGCCTAAGTTTGACCTTTATTTATATTAAAACACAAAGGAGGATATGTCCGCTGGGTATAAATAAATAATACTATTAAAATCTCAAGTCAATCTTTTCTCATATTTATAAATCATACAAAATACATACAAAACAGATATAATGTTTACTGCATACAACTAAAGACTGGATTTTATAGTTTAACAAAAATAATAACAGTAGAATAAAACTGAGATTTAATAAATAATAACAAAAAATATAAAATACCTAATTCCATTATTTCTACATCACATTCTTGTATATAATTTTCCTTGATTATAGGATATCTGATAAATCATAAAAATGCTGAGCCAAGAAAAATGAATATCTGATATTTTGGTAAAGGCTATCAGTATCTTTAGGACTGTTAAGACTTATCAACATACTTAGTATTCTAGACAATCATTGGATATTGCTCTAATAGCAATTCTAATCATTAAATTTAAATAATTATACTAAGCAAAGGTAACTTATTATGATATTGAAATCAAATACATGTAATAACAGTTGAATTTCAGCAAATCCAATCCTTGGTGTTTTGAAATCCATCATTTCATGCAGTTTTCCTAGTCCCAGAGGCATAAAAGATTAAAAGAATAAGTCAAACAAACCTTAATATTTGTAAGATAAAAACTGATATTAAAAATCTCATACAATTTATTACTGGTAATTCAAATTCAAATGTTAAGATCAAAAGATAGACAATCTGTTAAAAGCATGTACTATGTAGGTGATTTGTAAATGATAGTTATACAATCAAAAACCAAACGACAGCACAATATCTTCTAAAAAGTACTGACATAGATAAGAAATACATTATTTTCCTTAAATTATTTAAATTGAATGGCAATCATTATAAGGTAAATCAAAATTCAAATAATTTAAAATAGAATTCTTGTGAACTTTGCTGATACTCATAACAAAATCTATAAACTAATCTCAGCTATATATCTTAACAGAAAGCCATAAAAACATGGTTTTACCAGTTTTATGTTTTATTATGTTCTATTTTCAGTAACAGCAGCCATGTTTTTGATGAATCAGATGGGAAACACATGCTAAACTCTGAAAGTACACAATCTTAAGATGATTATGAATAAGTTGGCTTAAAGGGACTCTGTGGATTCAGAGGAAAATTTTTTAAAAGTTTAAATACTGAGTTTCATACTTTGATAGACAACAGTTGCCAAAATAGCTAACGCTGCCCTTTTCGGATTAGGTTAGCAAAACCCCAGTTTCAACTTTTCTATGAAAAAGGATCTTAAACAGTGTGAGTTAAAATAATTTTAAACAAATTAAGAAGCTTTCAGGGCCACAATGTTGACAAATAGTTAACTGGTAAAAACACACTATGATCATATAATTTGTAGAATGGTCTAAATTGATATACAGTTTAGAATGTAAAATATATTACATGAAAACTGAAAAACACAACTAGAAATGGAAGCCATCATTTAATCAACACTTAGGTTACAATAAACTATTGCGTAACATGGTCACAGCTTTTGATATAAAGATTATGTGCAATTAAGAAATAAGAGTAAGACTTATTATAATTGGATTTGAAGTGCATCTTACATTTATCATTACAAGATGGCTTGTTGACTACTCCATTGAACAAAGGCAAATCTATTCTCTTAATCAATTACTTTGCCCAATAATATACTAAGAATTTATCTAAAACGTTGACAGTATAGAAAGACAAGGGAGATAACTAATTAAAAAAATATTTCAAGAAAAGCAATGAGAACCTAAATTTGGGATTTAGAATAATATTTGCCAAAAAGTTTTCTTTATTTATAACAAGATTACTTCTTGAAGTCTGTATCTCTAAAACAGATACTATTATAGCCAAGAGAAAAACAATTGTATTTTGCAATCTTCTGAATTTATAAAAATTTAGAATTAAGAATTTAAGTTATCTCCCTTTGCATATCAACATATAATTCACATACACTATTCTGTGTGCTTGTTAAATACAGGTCAGCAATGATATCTGAGAAACACATTGTATCATTGAAATCTTACGCTATTACACATTTGTAAACAAGCAAATGTAAAGATTTGCATAATTAAAATGCCATGGTAGATAATATATAAATGAGTATATCCTTGCTAAGTCCTTCCTTTTTTCTGTAGATATTTGGAGGTCACATGATCATCCATTTCAAACTGGACATGACTCTCTCTAAAAAAGAAAAAAAAAAGGGTTTTTACAGGTATTTATGAGTTTTAATTGATGTCACAAATTCTTGAAATAGAAGCAAATTAAGCAAGGTATCTGCATACAAGATATGAAATATCTGTTGCATCTACTCTTTCAAATATAAAATATCAAACATGGAGCTAGAGAAGTCACAGCCACCACAACTTAGCACCCCAATTTTTTGTGAGGAAATAATTTAAACAGTACTGAACCATGAAATGAGGTCAAGGACACAATCGTCACAGGCAGAACAATAAAACACCAATGCCTGCCATGAAAATGAGACTAAGCACAGGTCAAATTACCTTCAATTACTCAATCCACATCATTGTTTTCTGAGAAAATGGACTTACACTTGAAAACTTCCCCATATCTTAAAGGATTCCATATCTAAAATATATTAAATGATCAGCTAGAAACTGCTAGTAGACCAATGCCATAATTTATACTAAAATTTGAGAGTCATGTGTAACAAGTTCCATCAAAATATTAATAACTGTTTTCAGAATTTTATTTTTTAATTGGTTATAAAATTTTTTTTACTTCCAACATCTTTCACAATATAGGTCAAGGTCACAACCATGGCAACGAATGGAAGCATCTTCGGTACACATCACACAGTATGGTAACTCATCATCATCATCATCATCACTATTGTTTTCCTCCACCTAAACAAGAACAGAAAAGATTATTTAATAATTCTAGTAAAGGTGTCTGACAAGCATGGAAGCCCTATAAACACAGATATAAATGATATAACTGTGAGTTGACTCTTTATAATAACAATATGTACCAATATGCAATTGGGTCGAAAACTTGAATTATCTGTAATAGCTAAAGAGCAACACATAAAAGCAAGTCACAGTTATATTGGAAAGTGAACATTATGTTTTCTTACATATGTAATTGATGATAACCTAAAGTCAGCAAGGTGAACATATAAATGTTCCTTAAACAGGACACTGATGAGTGATGGATGTGAAAAAGCCTCACAGGATATTGTATGCTCACATGAAGTTTGATACAAAATTTCAAGCTAAAACAAAAATGTCATACATGGCCATTCATTGTATGCATAATTCATTAGACATGACATTACATCATACAGCATTCTTACATGAAGTTTGAAAGCCAAGTCGTGATTTGTTGTTCTTCAGAAAAAATGGGACAATAATGCCTTACAAGTTAATATTATTTGGCTTTCTACATACTATTTTCACAGGGAATATGTTTACACATTTTATGCATTTGCTAAGTATGTAAAAAAAAACTCATCACAAAAAAGTTCTTGTGTACTGTTCTATGAAAAAGTTTCATTTATATAAATGTTCTGATACTATTTATTGTTTTATCTTCCATAATTATTCTCATGGTAAAACAATACAGGGATTACACACCCATGTGTTATATCATATTTTACCTGTTGTCTTTTTGGCTCTGTATTCAGTACTTTCTTAGATTTCTTGTCTTTCTTCGATTTTTCTTTACTTTTCTTTGAATCCTTTGAAGATATTTTATTTTTTTCTTCCCTTGAAGAGCTTGTCTCTGAAGTGTTTACCCCATCCTTAGCTGCTGCTTCATCTAATTTGTTTTCTTCTAATATCTGAAAAAAAAAAAAAATTATTCTTATATGACATGCTTCTTTCGCTTTATGAATCTATATCCAAGAATTTTTTTTTGCAAATGTGTATATTGACTACTGCAGAATAATGAATTTTATCAAATTGGCATGCATTTAACATATTTCATTAACTTAAAACACTTCCAAACTCTTAAATGATATACATGTTGTTACTAATTCATTTATTAAGACTGTAATGTGTTGCATTCTGAAATTGACATATTTGACATAGTTCATGCTGGCTGTTCAAAAACTCCTCCTTCTGAAAAATCACAGTGCCAGCCGTTTGCTACATGATAAACAAAAAAAGGGAGGTTCGTGGAAGCCTACACAATTGCTTTACTCTTATACACATTGGACATAGGAATTACCTTAATTGTCCTAATCAGAATCGAAAAAATTGACGCAAGCTATACTTTATTGTAGTACAATATACTGCCTACCCATGTTAAAACTACAATAAAGTATAGCTTGCATCAATTATTTCTTAAATTATAAATATAAAAAAGATGTGTTATGTTTGCCAATGAGACAACTCTTCACAAGAGACCAAATGACACAGAAATTAACAACTATACGTCTCTGTACAGCCTGTAATAATGAGCAAAGCCCTAACCAAATAGTCAGCAAAAGACCCAGAAATGACAAATATTAAACAATTCAAAGTTGAGAAAGTTTCTTTTATATATAACCTTTTGAACTGCTGTCAATTTAAAACTTTAATACTTGCAAGAACATACCCATAATTTTTTTCAGCACTTTTATATCCTGCAAATTATAAATGCATTGTAAAATACATATTTTTAACATAATCAATCAATTAATTAATGTCTGTACATACTTGTTTAATGAGATTCTTTGTTAGTGTTTCTTCATTCTCATTGTCACTATCTGATATTTCATCTGCACTCTTTTCATCAGTATCTGTTAAAGAATGAATTTATCTCCTTTATTTCACTCTTACTATACAATAAAGTCGGTATATAATTTTTTATTGTTTTATATGAATAAAAGGTAGATTATTTTCGAGTCACACATAACAGATAATTTTATAGAAACATTTTTATCTGAAAGTATGAGCAGACATATCACCCAAATTTTGCCATTTTGACTTCTTTTAAATTATTTAATTGACAGTATACCTACGAAAAAGGTTTTGACATCACTACACTTTCACTTAGCAGTATTCATATTCTGCTGATAAAAGATTCTGGAGACCAATTTGGGTTTAGAATTAATTTGAACTTTTGAGCCAAACAGTGAAAGCTTAAAGGCATATCTTCTGAACAAAGAAGTGTGGTTTCAGACATGTATTTATGTGCTTGAAACTCAGGTGGTTATTCAAATATGATACTAACATCAGTATAGTAAAAACAATGTCTTCCTTATTGTTAGTCCTTCAGGGCCAAATAATTCATAAACATGAGGGACAAACCTTGATTATGGTCTCGACTACCTCATGAGCTTGTCCTCTCAAATACATTTCATCTCAGAAGTCTAAAATTATGTTTGTGATTTTTTGTGATTGTCCATTATTAAATTTTGTACCTTTATTCACATCCTCTTTCTTTTTATTTTTCACTTCCTGTAGTCTTTTCATGATATCTTTGTCTTTCTGTAGATCTTCTAATGCTTTATGTGCATCAACATCTAACTCTTTTGATGCCTCTGCTATCAACCTCTGCATTTCTTCTAATGGAATTTCATCATTTGTTCGTGTGTCTGTTGTTTGTGTGTTATCTATATTCTTTGTATATGGCACTGTTTCTTGTGAGTCTTCCCTGTTTAGATTGTTACTGGGTTTTTTAGATTCTCCATTACTTGGTTTGTCAGATTCTGTGAAAGAAATTAAAAAAAAAACATTATACCAGTAAGTATAAACATTTTGAGCTATTGCACACTTTTTGTAAATATGAATTTGAAGAGCAAAGGATATGGAAATGCATCCAAAGTATATGATGCTTACATATATGTTGATACCAAATTTCAGTACTCTAATACATACATACCTGCCAAGTTTTGAAAGTATCCATGGGGGTTTTAGTGCGCGACAACCATTTCAAAGGTTACAATTCTTTGAGACGACTATTTTGCATGTGCTGTTTTGAGGTCTAGAAAAAGTGTCATATTTGTCAGATGAGCTTACATGCCTTTTTCTAAAGTTTATTTGCATGATTCTAGTTATTATATATCAGTAGAAAAGATGAACATGTAGCTGCAAGACCAGGAATTAATTTCATGTGTAAGGATATTAAATAATTGTTGACTTTTCCAATTTAAAATTATGCACAAAGAAAGACCTTTATCAGGTTGGGAACAACACCTAGGGGTATCCCCTCAATGTAAGGACATTAAAAACCACTTTTTAAGTAAAAATGAGCACATTTTCTGAGTGATATTCATATTATTTGAAGTAACTTTTCCCAAAGAATTATACATCTTATGATCTATCTGGTATAATATGGTCAACACATGTCCAAGTATTATGGTATGTTCATGGCCTAATATATCATGTATATCTTCTTTATTTTTCAAATTAATTAGACCCTACATTTAAAATAGTAGTTCTAAATATAATGTCAGAATTTCCCATTTTTTAGTTAAATAAGAAAACATGATTTTTCATTTTTATTTTTCACAGAAGTAAAATGACCCCTTGACTAAGGGAAGTCCCTCATTTAAGGGATTCCTATGTAACATAGAGAACAATTTGACTAAAATCTCATAAATGGTTATGCCATTTCAATTGATATTTTATAATGTGTCTTTTTATGTTGTACATGTACTGTTAAACTCAGTTACAGGTTAAGGCAAAGGTTGGCCACTGGTAAAACGTTTAAACTCTCTTCTTTTGTATGCACCTGTCAGGAGCGTGTTGTTCAGTGGTTGTCGTTGCTTGGTGTGGTTCATAAGTGTTTCCTGTTTTTTATATAGATTTGACTGTTGGTTTTCCTGTTTGATTTGTTTCACACTAGTCATTTACTGGCCCTTCATAGCTTGTTGTTTGCTGTGAGCCAAGGCTCAGTATTAAAAGTCATACTTTGACCTACAACTATTTACTTTTTACACATTGTGTCTTGGGTGGAGAGTTGTAAGCAGGGGTGTAGCTAGAAATAAACGATGTGGAAGCAACTACCGCCGACCGGAGCGAGGCGAAAAAAATTTGGGACCCTATTATGCAGAATTTTTTTTTTGCGGTTTTCAGTCATAGGACGGTTAAAAGAGGAGCTATATGTAGATAAAAATTTATGAATGTAAAACTATTAATAAATCATCTGAATATAGTAATACATAAACAACACATATTTGTGATACAGAATTTACTCAAAATTGTCCAAAATCTGCTCTTCGGTTTTGGGCAGAAACAAACTTCTCTATTACTTTGTCAACATTCACACTGAATTCCCAAAGAATATGCAGTAATGCTATGTAACTTTCGTTGTTCATTGTTGATCGTACATTTGTTTTCAATTACATACGTAGTAGCGTGACTGATAGTTCTCAGGGCCATCATGGCATGGTAGCACTCGCGAGATGTTATAAAGCAGCGTACGTGTTCGGCATCGAGCGACCTCCCAATTGAATTCGTCAAAATTACATGCTGGGTCAGTTTCGTATGTTTCAGACAATATTGAGATTTGTTCGTTTGTGATATTTCCTACAACACGATGAAGCAGATACAGCACAAAGAAGCGATTTTCTGATAACTTGACGCGACTCCACTCTCCAGTTGCCTTATCATATGGTCTATGAACGCAAAAAATATTGAGACTTTCCAATACTGTTTTGGCGTGGTTGCAGAGTGATTGGCTCCGGTAGTCTGTCAACCACATCGCCTCGGCATATTTTCAACGATATCGAAGGGATCTGATAATTCTAATGCCGATTGGTACATCTCATTCCAAACTGATGAACTGTACACTGTAAAATGTGCTCCAAAACTATATATCTAAGACTGAGTATTACAAATTCAAAAGTAAAAATCTTGTAAAAGATACAAGTAACCTTCCGATTTTGTCATAATCTCTAAAAAGAAATTATTTTGAAACCAAATGTCGTTATTTAATGATATTTCATCAATTAAAAAAAGTGACAACATAGGTGTTTCCTTTAACATTCAATTTATAAATTTTTATTTTGCCATTTCTTTATTTGCATGCCGAATCAATGTGCACGCAACTTCGGAGCTACGATCTTTTTCTGAATGAATAGCTTTATCAACACTTGTAACTAGATTGTCAAACTAATATCCGGGATAGACGGAAAAGACACCAACAGTCCGATTGACCAACTAATCTCTCTCTCTTCTGCTTTTTTTTTTTTTTTTTTTTTTTTTTTGTGAAAATGACGTGGATGCACGTGCTGTCGTGCCTCCGGGTAGCTACGCCCCTGGTAAGTTATAAATATACTTTACATCATTATTCAAGACATACATGTATATCATCTTGATGCATTCTCCTTTCATTTCTTATAAGGCTGAACTTATATTATCTATTTATAGTCCAAACTTGTATTATGATTTGTTACAAAAACATTAACAAAACCATTAAAAAAACATAAGTATTCTCTATACCTGGATTTCCTCTCAGACCAGCTAGTCTATTTTCAATGTCCTTTACAGGGTCAGGTCTATGTGAATCTATTTCTATTTCCTCTCCAATTTCATCCAATAAGTCATTGATTTGATCCTGTTGTGTTCTTCTGTCTGGAGCATGGTACCCCTAAAGAAAAGGAAAATTAGTTTGTTTTTTTGAAATTGACAAAGCTAGATATATTATATGATACGTCATGATTATCTCCTCTTTCTCAAAAATTGTTTTGTTTTTGAAAAGGTGTGAAAGTTTAATTAAAATGTATAAAAGAACATACTGTTATTCAATATTTATTTAATTGCCCTGAATACATGCTTTGTTTTTGGTTGTTGTCTGTTCTCTATATGGTATGGGTTTTGCTCATTGTTGAAAGTTATTAAGTGCTATATTGTTGTTAACAGCCCCTTCCATTGGTCTCTATTGAATAATGGTACATTACATCACTTGTCCTTATTTTTATAAGTCGCTGATACAACTACGGTATGCTTTTTGCATGTTCTGATTTCATCATTACTAATTACATGAATAAGTTACGGTAGATAACAAAAATAATGCATTTTCTCCTGAATGGCATGCATTTTATCATTGTTTTAATAACTTTCTGCATGTAATGACAGTATCCTCTGTTTCGACCGTGGTAATTAAGTGAACATAATAGAGACCACTGTAATAAGGTCTATCTATTTTAAAATCATCTTACTGGTTTCTTAGAAACTGCTGCTGTGGCTGCATTTTCTCCTTTTAACTTTGAAAGTCTTTCTTCTATATTTTTTTGTGATGGACTGTTTTTTTCTGAAATAAAGATTTTTATTTTAAATAGATGAGTTAATTACATTAAAGAAGGCCCATTATCTATTTGTTTGCAACTTGCAATCATTTAAATAAAGAAATATTTGTCCTATCAGCATAAAACTAATGCAGGTTTCTAAATTTAACAATTTTTATAATTGTGCGTTAGCGTTTGCAATTCAATTAAATAATTTCAACATATATTATTTGAACTTTATTAACATTTCTGCAAAATTATTTCTCTTAAGAGTTATTTTAAAAACTGTTTTATACCTTTTTGTATTCTATCTTCCTTTAACTTATCTAATCTTTCTTGTATTTCCCTCTCAGGTTTTGCAAGGTGTTTATATTCTGGTTTGCCAGCTGGTTTTGTATGATGTGGCTTACTACCATGACTGCCACCACCCTTTTCTCTCTCTTCTAATGCTGCCACACGCCTAATCAGAAATCAATATAAAATCTTGATAGATGAATTGAATTATATTGAAAACTCACCACACTATTCTCTCTCACTCTCTGTCTCTTTCTATCTCTCTCTCTCCGGTGTTCAAATTAAACTGCTTTACTCTTTATCTTATATTTGTATATATTAAAAAAAAAAAGATTCTAAAAGAAAGATGTATTGATAACATAATATCTAGATTTATATATTATATATTGCTATTATATTTGTGTATATTATGTTGCAAATTGGAAGTTATAAATAATAAAAATTAAAAAAAATATAAAATCTTGAATAGTCTGCTCTTGAATATAACAATATATAAATATTTGTACAATGTATGATGCACTACAGATTTTAACCAACGCAAAATTCGAAAAACTTATGTGAAATTGTTCTGTTTATTACCAATCCTCTTACAAAAATCTCAATACAAAATAATTGATATTTTGATGGAAAGTACACTGTAATCTGCCTAATCCGACACTTGAGTATTCAATACTCCCCCAGTGTGTTGATTACACAGGTTACACTGTATAAGTAAATAATTATCTATTTTATTTTATTTTTTATTGAAGGCTTAAAACTACGAATTATAAGGTTTTAAATTCATTAAAGGATTTACTGGTATATATCAACAACACTCCAAAATAATGACAATTAACAGTTATCTCCCCTTAACTAAAATTGATTTTTTAACTTTTGATGAATACTGGAATATGTAGCATTGAGAATTGTTAAAAATTACAGAACAAGACGCTTCAAAAGAATTCTTAAATTCTCCAGTTGACACAAAAAAACATTAAATAACTCTGAAGCCTCATAGAAATGTTTTACATATATTGAAATGATGATTAAAATATATTTTTTTTGTATGAAAGTGTTTAAAAGATTGAAGATTATCAAAATTATATACCGTAACCAGTATATTACTCAGTTACTAAAACTCACTTTTTGTATGCCTCAGGAGGAGAAAATCTTCCAGAATCATCCTGAGGTTTTATTTTTCTACAAAAAAATAAGAATTTTTACAAAAATTGTTTCAACAATACTCTTTTCTTCCTATTGTGAAAATGGAGTAATTCTGTTTTACGCATATCTTGAGAAAAGAGTGACAAAAAATTTAGTTTCATTTAATATATTTAAAAAAAAAAGAGTATAAAACAGAAAGGACATGTCAGACAGATAAGAAAAGTAGTCAAAGGTTACAACTCATCATGGTCAAGCTTTTGACCAATAGGAAGTCATTCTGTTCAGTAAGACCTGAGAAAAGTGTGACAGAAATATTTGTTGTGCACACGAAAACAAAGGAATGGAGGGATGAACAGATAGATCAGGTAAATGCAATATACTATATAGCACAAACTCGTAGAGTGACAGTATAATTGTTTTAGATCTATTGCATGTGTTTCTATAAGGACATAACATTTAGGAAAGCAATACCTCAGTATAGAATTTTGACAGATTGATAATTATTTAAATATACTTGGTATAGAATGTTACAAGTGAAATAAAAACCAATATTTTTTTTTAATTTCTGTAAAAATCAAAATATAACAAAAGCATGTGTCCATAGGACAAAATGTCTCATTCAAACAATTGCACTTCCATGTTTTTGTGAACTTCAAATTCTGATCATGAGTCATCCCTAGTTTAGTAAATATCTTGAAATGTTCAGTCCTTAACAAGCATATGTACTAAATTTCCAGTTCCCATTCATGTGACTACAACTTTAAATATGGTTGACTTTTAATACTTTAAAAGTTACCACATATTTCACTTTGTACTAACTACAAATGTACATGTACTAACTTAACAAAACTAAAATTAAATGAAAGAAGCACAAACCCTGTTAAGATGTTGAAACACTTATTGCACACATGGTGTTTTTCATTCTTCAGTTTGGGGACAGCTATCTTCTTGTTTAGACAGGAATTACAGAAGGCAAATCCACAATTTTTACAGCCATGCTGAAATTTAAACAATGCGAAAACTGTTTTACTGGCAATAACTTAAAGATATTAAACTATTTTCATATATATTATATATAAAACTATTTTCATATATATTATATATAAAACTATTTTCATATATATTATATATAAAACTATTTTCATATATATTATATATAAAACTATTTTCATATATATTATATATAAAACTATTTTCATATATATTATATATAAAACTATTTTCATATATATTATATATAAAACTATTTTCATATATGCTATATATTAAACTATTCTCATATATGTTATTACACTTCATAAATTGCTTTGAACCTGTTAAATCATTTAAACCCTCAGCATATTATGCACCTGTCCTAAGTCAGGAGCCTGTTATTCAGTGGTTGTTGTTTGTTATTGTGGTTCATAGGTGTTTTTTTGTCTTTTTTTTTTTTTTTGTATTTACTTTAGATTATAACATTGTTTTGATTTGTTTTACACTAGTCATTTTGGGGGCCTTTATAGCTTGCAGTTTTCAGGATGAACCTAGGCTCTGTGGTGAAGGCCATGCTATGACATATAATAACTTTTATACATCATATTCATATTTATCATATTCATCATATGTATCCAATAAAGCTTAGCAATTAGGGACATAATCACACTAAATAGGATATAGTTTCATGAATGTTGATTAATACAAAAATATAAGGACTCAATCAATTTCTCAATATGTTCACAAAACAGAATTTTGGGTGTTGATGCATTACGATATAAACATCTATGTTAAATGTCAATCCTTAGTGTAATTGTTGTCATATCTGTCCTATGTAATTCTCAGTCTATTTTGAGAAATATTGTGAAAGTGGCATTTAGTGATCTATTGATTTATATGAATTCAATTTTAGTACATTTTCATCTTTCTTTTTATTTTTGTTTGTTTTATGCTACATGCATACTGAATCAAATAAAGTTTTCTATGTCCACATCTGACTAACCAAATGCTAGAATGATTTTGAATGGGTGCCAATTTGACTGGGCGTCTATTTGACTTGAACCTGTATTTATGGCAACATATAGATTTGAGAAACTTCTAAAATTAAGTTATGAAGTCTATAAATCTCCAGCTTGGCACTCAGGTCTGCTCGGCATGAGAGTATAAAATAGAAATTCAAATTCAGTTATGCTTGTCGTCTCCAACAAGAAAGAGATCTTTGTCTGGACAAAGTGGCAGTGTAAAAAATAAAAAAATGAACTGCAAATCTAAAAGTCAAGCAGATTAGAATGAAATATTTTCAATTTTTACAACCAACGGCAACATCAAGTTCCTTTGACAATGATTCGAGAATTAATCTTTTTTCACATCATGTTCATTCACATATTCTATTTCTTCTGATTATCTGTAAAATGTTTGAAAGCATGCTTAGTATGAGACTCACAACAAAATATCATAGCTATCTCCCTTTTTGAAGGGTTTGAAGGTTTTAAAGGTTGACAGGTATGTATTAAATGAACCTATATGTATTTTAAATGTCAAATGAATGTATGTGTTTTCTGTTATACCTCTTTTTTAAATAAACTGAAAGTTGTTCCACATCCATAACACGACATTCCGAGTTTCTGTGTGTTTTGTTCAATTTGGGTTTGTATTTAATCTACATGACAGTCATATCATATTCGCAAAACAGAAAAACAAAAAGCCAATAATAATCACATGAAATTTCGTCAAATAATAACAGAAGGGCGACAACTCTATCATGAACTCTAAAATTAGATTGTATACCGGTACAGCAAGCAATTAGTTCCGACAACACAGAAAGACTACGTTTGGCCATACATTGAGATATATACAAATACTTGGTATGGCGGCCACAATACTCAGACTGCATGTTATTGTTTCTGAAAATTCCCTAAATTTTGTCAAAATGTTGAAATGTATATGAAGTTTCCCCCTCAAAAGAATTCTGAATAAAAGACAAATAATACAAATTTTCTGCACCCAGTATATGTCTCTGTTAAAAGTATTTATCAGGGGCTCTTTTTTAATCAATACATTTGTGCAGAATTTGTATTGATTAAACATTAAAAAAAAAAACCAACACACTTTTACATGTGGGATTTCTAGCCTGTTGAATTTTTCTAACAAATATGAGAAGATAGCTCTAATATAGTGCCTCCCGAGAGAAGAAACCGCAAAACTATAGGGTCAGGATGTAAACAAAATATTGTCCTATGAATTATTGTACCACAAGACAATATTTCATAACTACGTATCATGAAAAATTGTCCTCGTCTATGGAAAAATGTCCAGAGAAGGACAAATTTTCATAGTGAAATCTCAGGTTATCAACATATATTCATGTAAGAGAAGGTATATAGGATTTTTATTTTTTTGCAACACGTGCCTGTGTATATATTTACAAAACAAACGATCGACAGTACTTTACTTATATTTGTACAGTATAATGTAATAAATTTGACATGCATTAGAGAATTCTTAAATCTATAATTAACCATTTGTAAAGTACATGTATCTATGCAAATTTGAAACTCACTATTTGTAATAATACAAAATCCTAACTATACAAACAATTTCAATTATAAATCTAAAAATGTGCATGCTGCATGCTTGTATACTATTTCTAACTGTGTAATAATAAGATTAAAAAATATTTTCAAAGTCAGTGAAGTACGTATTGTCATGAACAGAATTTCATAGTGAAATATTGTCCAGAAGGAGGTGACAAAATTTCATGGACAAGGACAATATTTCATTATGAAATACTGTCAGTGGATAATATTTTATATCATCGGAAATTGTGTCCGACAGACAATATTTCATGGGGGACAATATTTTTATGTTATATACATTTTTTTAATTTTACGTGAAAAGTCTTACAATGCATGAAATTCTCTCTCAAAATTTGTACATTTCATAAAAGATCTAGACCTTTTGCTTTCTGCTATTTTACCGATCCAAGGCGGCGGAAGACACTCGACCAACCTTATTCATACTGTCAAAACATAACGGTATTAAACATTCAAGATACATTTCATTACAAAGCCGTATTACTGTCAAGTTATCTTATATTTCGATTTAAATTTTTTTATTGGTCATGATTAAACTGATGTGTTTGCTATTGTTGTTAGTGTCTTGAACTTTCTAAAACTCACACCATCAAAATGTTTTTTTTTTTAATTGTTACATATGTTTTATTCGTAAAGTATATTCAGTTATCTTTGTCCTTTTGTTTTCTGAGAGATAGCTGCCTCATTTGCAATATTACCATATCTCCAATATTCTGACATTCGTACGTATCTTCTCAATACGATAAATGGATTGTTGTTTGCTTTACGTCAAGTGACAAATATTTCACAATAGCCAGGACAAGAACACATTATTGAATAATTATTACAATGGACTGAGGGCCGTCAGGGTTGAAGGGTCGGAGAAGTTTGGAATGCCATTAGAAAATAAAAACATATTAGAATACATGATATTCGTTTCAGTTTATTCCATCATACAAGAAATCAGAAATGGGTGCATTATTCATAAACAAATGTTAATTTTAAGTTTGGTCGTGGGATTATAAGGTACAAATATGAATGACTGAATGAATGAATGATACACTCTAATTGGTTCTTTAAATATTGTTTTCCTCAGTATAAATATTGATTTTGAAATCATTAAATTAAAAACCATCTAAATATATTGCTATGCATCTTCACAACCATAAAATCCGTCGATGTTTTTAAACTGACGGACAATAACCTATTGAGTTTTAGTCTTTAATAGACACATTATGTTTTTGTTGACTTCATTATCCACGCAGGAACTTGTCTCAGAAAAAATATATTTGTGTATCTTAACCCTACTTTCAAGTATAGATAATATGAGCATCCTCCAGAATTTGCGGTCATCCGATTTTCAGTTCTTCAGTATTTTGAAACTTGTTTGTTCTAATGATAACAGGGCTGTTATATCACTTTCGTATGTAAGCAGGAGCACTGGGCGACAGCATTCATGTTTAACGTTGCCACTTTATGAATGTGGATGTCACGAGCATGCATTCAATAGTTGTCGTTTGTGGCTGCACATCATTTTTTTTTTTGGTTTTTGTTTATTGTTTTGTACATATTCATGCCGTTAAATTTCTCGTCTAAATTGGTTTACTTTAAATTCGTTGT
The DNA here is from genome assembly GCF_963676685.1 of Mytilus edulis. Taxonomy (NCBI): domain Eukaryota; kingdom Metazoa; phylum Mollusca; class Bivalvia; order Mytilida; family Mytilidae; genus Mytilus; species Mytilus edulis. The sequence continues at coordinate 86,459 of NW_027267915.1, forward strand.
AGGATAAGACTTCCCATACCGATAATAGACCGTTTGTCGATATATAGTCATACTTCTAACTTATCATAAACCTCTTCTCAAAAGTAGTGTTATGTCAGGCTTATTCGAAATTGAACAGTTTGTTTATACAAAAAAGTTGTAACAACCTTTTAGATGGTTATAAATTGTGGATGGATACCCTTATACCCTTTGTTTTCTTTAATAGTATCAATATCATTTGGTTTTTTGTTCTAAATACACGTAATGACTTGTTGCGTTGGGAAATATGTCTCATGTGGTTATAACGACACTTAATCTCAAAGAAGGAATACAAAATCTGGCATATATTGATTTTAACAAAGTCGTATACTAGTAATACCTCAATGTATTATTTATTTGATTTAACCTTTATTTGCATTCTGTAGCGACTATATAAATTTGGTTGTTACAAAACAAACAAAAGGGTAATACGTTTCTGGTTGTTTTGTTTCTTTTGTTGTTATTTGCTATTTTTTTATTCCTTATCTTGAAAACATCAATAAAAAAAACTGATGACGTTTAAACGGCAGTGCAAGAATGTGTTGCCCAACCACCTGTATACTTATGTATGTAACTGTACGTATATCAGTAAACTGCTCAACCATAGAAAAAACGAAGAACACATAAACTGAGGTCTCACTGAGGTACTAGGACTTTATCATCTTTATATCCTCTTTGTCCTGTTGGAAATGTATGGAAATCTTGATACGTAAAGTAACATTACTTTAAATAGTCCAAAAGATATGTTCTCTAAATTGTTCGCTCACAGTCTCGTCTAAGCAAGCACTGGTTTGTTTTATGTTTGTATGGGGAAAATTATACGTGACTGTTGGTTATACTTCGATTTAGGGCGTATTTCTTTTTTTGTTGACATTAATTTTGATTAAAGGAAAGTATTTAATCAGCCATGCACTCCCATTTCTTGGATACTAAACCACGCCACTATTTGTGAAATACCGTATCTCTGAAATATAAAACTATGAGATAATTTTGTTTGTATCGTTGTTTTATAAATGAAATGATATTCATATGAAGGACAATCAATTGTAAATGACATAAGTATATAAGATTGAGAATGGAAATGGGGAATGTGTCAAAGCGACAACAACCGCGGACCATAGAGCAGACAACAGCCGAAGTCCACCAATGGGTCTTCAATGTAGCGAGAAACTCCCGCACCCGGATATAGGAAATATGTACACTAGTTCAGTGATAATGGACGGCAAACTAAACTCCGATACAATGACTTTCTACAAGATCCATATGTTGATACAGATATAAGCATGATACAGCAAATGTCAACCTTAATGTCTTGTCGGTTATAAATGACCTCCCTCACTCACATAAACATGCATGCAATTTATTATTACTATCATTTCTAAAATCCTGTTATTGCGTGTATTAATGATCTCTTTTGGGTTTAAAACTCAGTATCTTTTATCGTCTCATTATTATTATTCTGTCTTATGTGTCTCATAGCTTCACCTTTCGGTATTTCCTGTTAATACGGCTTATAAGCCTACTATATAGATATAGGAAGATGTGGTATAAGTGCCAATGAGTCTACCTTTTATCCAAGTCACAGTTTATAAAAGTAAACCATTACATGTCAAAGTACGACCTTCAACACGGAGCCTTGGCTCACAACGAACAGTTAGATATGAAGGGACCCAAAAATGACTAGAGTTAAACCCTTCAAACGGGAAAACCAACAGTCTAATCTATATGAAAACGAGAAACAGAAACACTTATGAACCATATCAACAAACGAAAACTAATGAACATCAGGTACTATGGCTGGATTATGAGCAAAATACATAGTACATGTATTGTTAGTGGGCATCATTATTTTGATAACTTGTAATTCAGTGGATGATGTTGGGTGATGTTTGTTATACCTGTGTTTTCATGTTCATTCACGGTTTCTCATTAATTGGTCAGGTTTTTTTTATATTTTTATTGTTTCAACATTTGTCAGGTCGGGGCCTTTTTATAGCTGGCTTTATGATATGTTTTTTTCTCAATGCATGTAGAATGCACCTACGACTGTCATAATCCTCGTTATTTGGGATAGTTGTCTAATTTTGTTTTGAATGGGCACGATCATCAAACAATCGTTGATTTTCATATTGATTTCAAATAATAACTCGAGGTGGTATCAAACTCTACAGCTGGTCTGACGAAGGTGTAAAATTCTTATTCGTAGGCAATGTCCGAAGTTTCTTCTTAGGAAATCCAGGGTGTCGTTTGCCTTCTTAGTTACAGCACCAGTGTAGGTGTTCTAAGATAAGTTTTTTTCCGAGATGTTTAGTCCTAAATATTTTGTTGAGTCAACACGAAAAAGGATATGAACATGGACGAGGTATTTGTAGTCTTATTGTTGGTTGAATTACTTAAATTGTAGTATCAAACTTGTATGTATGCTGTTTATGGGCCCTGTTTTTTTGAAAAATAAACTAGTCTATGCTATGCAGTATGTGTGTAAAATGTCGCTTACTGTGCTACATATGAAGTTTTCTAGTATACAGTGTGTATGTTCCGGACAATATTTAATTTTTACGTAGTATTCGAATTATAAAATAATGCATTGTCATGTAACCATGATTGGTTTGTAAGATAAAGTTTTTGTATTATTGAAACTTTTATAATGTAATTCAAAAAAAATACCTATATGGTCCAAATACTCATATGGTCCGGCCCGTTTTATACTCATATGGTCCGACATAATATGAGTTTCTGACACAAAACAAAAGTCAAGATGTTACAAATCTATTGCACAATATTGTGCAATAGAAGATTTCTTCTTCAAACTTTAAAAAAATTTGGAATTTGAGAAATGTGGAGGAAAAAAAATGAAAACTACTACCACCCCCCCTTTTTTGCAATAATTCCAAAACCTGACATTTCTTTATACATAATTTACCAGCAGTGTAAGGGAGGTAAATCCACACATACCCAACATTGTATGTTAAATGTTTTTGAGTTACCTCCTTTACACTGCTTTTAAATTGTCTTAATTGTCCATTGCCCAGAAAAACCTAGTTTTTCGCCTTTTTTTGTCCCTAATTCCAAATTGTTTGAGCCATTACACCCCCCCCCCCCCAAAAAAAAAAAACCCCACCAAAATAAAAGTCAATACTAACCATCCCTTCATGGTATGGAAACTTGTATAATTCCAGAGAAATTCATACACTTAAACACAAGTTATTGACTGAAAACTACAAAAATGCTTATTTGGGCCCCTTTTTTTGGTCTCTCACTTCTTGAAGCTTCCACCCATGAAGCAAGAACCCAAAAATTCAATTCCAGCCTTTCCTTTGTAGTAAGAAAACTTGTAGAACCTAGTATAATTTCAGAGAGATCCATACACTTGAACAAAAGTAATTGTCTGTAAACTAGAAAAATGCTTCTTTTTGGCCCTTTTTTTTGGCCCGTTATTCCTATCTGTTGAAGGATATTAACCCCAAACTGAATCCAAGCCTTTGTTATATGGAACCTTGTGGTACAATGTCAGACAGATCGATATAGTTATACATAAGTTATTGTCCTGAAACTACAAAAATGATTGTTTTTGGCCCCTTTTTGTCCCTTAATTACTAGACTGTTTGCCCCATAACCCTTGAAATAAATCCCAATCTTCTACTTGATGGTATGAACATTGTGGTATATGTAATTTCAGAGCAATTGAAATACTTGTACACAACTTTTTGTCCTGAAAATAGATAAATAAAATTGAGAATTGAAATGGGGAATGTGCCAAGAGACAACAACCCAACCATAGAAAAAAACAACAGGCTGAGCTTGTTTTATGCCCCTGTGTGCCCCTAATTTCTAAACTGTTGGGATCATAACCCCCAAAATCAATCCCAACCTTCCTTTTGTGGTTAAAAACATAGTGTTAAAATTTTATTGAATTCTATTAACTTATACTAAACTTATTATCCGGAAACCATCCGCGTCTTCGGACCGTGCACTGACAACGTGATACCAATATATAAGACCAAAACATTTTTAATTTTTGCGGTCGTATAAATAGTGATTAGTTGTGACAATCATGTAGCTTCAAACATAAAAAAAATGTATAAAATTTGCTTTTGAAAAAAAGTCAACTTATAAACTTGATATTCAAATTGCATATGTGCTGAGACTACTATAACACTGTGTTATAGTAGTCTCAGATATGTGTAAACAAAAAAGTTTTTAATTTGGCTTCCTTTATCTAATGAAAATGACATATTTTCTATTTTTCCAGCAATGGCAACAAAATCACTATATATATATATTTATTGCTGTTTAAAGATTTCAAAATATGTTACCTTCGATTTCACCTCTGACATAATAATATATATCGTCACTCAGTATACTTTTCTATGATTTTCAAGCTATATTATAGATGGATTAAATATTTATTTAATTATTTGTAATATACATAAAGTGACATACGACTTCGATGGAGAATCTCGTTTCCGCCACGCAAAATTTCACGTTACTGTTTACCTGTTTAACAGCTGATTGTTGATTGATAGTACACGTGGGACTGTTATTGTAATCCGCGGTTAATTGATTTGACATTTCTGATTGGTGGAAAAAGTTACACTCTTCAATACTCCATGATGTGATTGCCACACACGAAAATTAGATGTTGCGGAGAAAGTACAGATTCGTGGTACTCCTATGTGCCCTGTGGATACTAGGCTTACTAGTTTTTGTATTGAAGGGCTCAGGGAATCAGGTACAGCAAATTTTAAAAGTTTTCTTTCTGTTTTTACTTAAAACACAACAGTAAAAAGTTTATTAAATTCTTATCCAGGTGTTCTCTTCACATTAGAGATAACATTGAAAGTTTTAAATACTAAGGAGTGAAACTATTTCTTGTACACGTAGATATAAATCCAGTACAACAAAAGAAAACCAAAAATTCTGCAGAATCTGCACGTTTTATGATAAGTGGCTATACGTTGCCACACTATTTACTTGTAAATTGTAGATTCCCTCTGAATTTTGATATCACAAAGTCTTTAACAAGAACTGTTTCAAACTGAAAAAAAAGAATGATATTTTCAATGACTAAATGAAGCATAAATATCTGTAAAATGAATTGAAAATTCAATCATGGTATCTACACATACATTTTGTCATATGATATCTTACCAAAAAAATATATAAAAAGTCATTTGTGTTGACAGTTTAATTATGTCAAGAGATTACCGTTGTTTACAGTTTTAAATATTTAAACAATTATTCTTTGTGTGTAGCTTCAGCACTTTCTTGACTTTCAAAGAAAATGTATGTCTGATATAATTGTATCTGTATCTGTATCTGTATTTCCCACTTATGAAATTAGGATGGGTACGTCACAGATTCCTTTCGGCTATTATGTGACGGGTTGGTCTGCGCACAATTAGTCGCGCTTGCTGAGGAGTGCTGATTTAAACTCCTCGGTATGCCTATATATAGTTTATATAGACTTTGGTAATAAAGATAAAGATAAAAGACTGTTGTCAGATATTTGCATGCATGTACATATATTTTATGTGTGCACAGTGTACATGTAAACTAAAAACAAACTGTAAATCTTAACTAATAAGGAATATTCTTTGAGATAAGCCTGTTTTATCTTCTTGCTTGCAATGAAAGTCTCAAAGTCGACATAAAGCGATATTTCATTTTTTTGTCATTAGTAGCACATATACAGTAAGTTCAGTCTGCGGTTAGAGTTTTTATTACAATTGCAATTAATAACCCAGCTGTCATACCTTAGAATTTAATGAACACTGCTTTGTAATACTGATTGAGATAATCATTTGAAACAGTATATACAGTATTGTAAAATTTATTGTTTATAGTGAATTCACTGATTTATGGACAGTCTTCTATTTTATGGATAAAGATTCAAATCTTCATTGATTTTTTTAAAACTTGAATTGAACCTTAAGGTTCATAATCAAGAGATTTCAGGTTAAACATAAAATGTAAATTGTTTGATATTGTCTAGTTACCCCAACAAGTCATGCATGTACAAAAAATGTATCTACCTTAAATATTTGACACAAATTATTTCCTTTTTTGTTCAAAATTTGCCCTGGCTCTCCCATGGCACCATTTGCGAGTATGGTATTGAGGAAGCGATGATAGTCCGTCGGAAGGGGACGATAAATGGCTGACCTGAGTTAAGAGAGGGACACCCTTGTAGATTTCGAAAAAGAGCAGGCTAATGCTGTTTCAAGGCACCCCCCTGCAAAGTGGAAAGGGATTAATATAAGTTGCAAGAACTTGTTTCTCAATCCACTATAAATAAATATATTTAAACTATTTGAGGAACTTATTTAATTTTCCATACATGTAAATTTAGTCATGTTTTTTCAGCAAAACTATATGTTTGATATATGTACCAGAAAGACTTCCATTTTTGTGTAATCAATTGTACAAAATGTAGCTTATACATGTACAAATGTAGATTACATGATTCAATGGTATAAGTTTAGTTTTGGCCCTGCCCCTTTGAAATGATCGGAGATCCTATGACTAAATATTTGAAAAGTTTGGTCAGTTTAAAGAGAACACTTACATAAATAAATCATGGTATTTGGTATGTAATTGCAATAGCATTGGCATTTCTCATTTCCACTGAGATTATTTGGTCAAGCACCTTCAATCATGGTTTATTGATACATTTTGTATGTTAAAGTATTGTCATATACATGTATGTCAACATTTGTGATTATCTTCAGAATAGCATTATTGCACTGACATATTAAAGAAACATTCTGTGCAACCCAACCATTTAGGGACGACATCAAAAGATCGATGTAGGATAAAAAACTTAAATCAAATAGTTTGGGGGGTGGGGGGAGTTGAAATTCTGCAAGTTTTGTATATCTAAAATTGATTTTTACATACCGGTATATCCCTATTGGTAAATCATTTTTTCCCAAATTAAGTTAAGAGGGGGGGGGGGGTGGGGGGGGGGGGGGGGGTCAGTGAAAAAAACTATGAGAATTAAGTTTTTTATCCTACATTGAACTTTTGATGTCGTCCCTTAGATCTTGGATCCATTTGATAACTATTTCTCACTGTAACTGGCTAGTTTAAGATACAGCAATAGCAATGTCTAGACTGAAGCATCAAGTATAGTTGCTATCACAGTACTTTTTTATCCTATATGTTATTATATAAACTGGTTAACATATTTAAAGACTTGTATGAGCAGTTGATTGACAGTCTTTTTCTTGACACTCTAGCTTTGGTCATTCATTTACTACTTATTAATTTGGACAGTAAATATATATGTTCAATATGTTTCATTTGTATGCTGTTGGGTTAATTTTGTTAATGACTTTTAAATGCAAATACGACCAAAAAACATTTAATAAGAGTTTGACTCAACAGTTTAAGATAGAAAAAAAAAGAATTACAAGATACAAAGTTATTCAAAAAAAGGTTAATTAGATATGTCACAAAACAAAAAATACACTGATTTGTATTCTAAATACAGTGATACATGCATATATCTATTTTTAAGATTGCTATATATATGTAACAGTTGACCTACTTTCAAGCATTTTTTTTTTAATTGTGTATAATTTAGGTTGTACCTTCTCCATTCAATATCCTTGTATAATTTAGGTTGTACCTTCTCCATTCAATATCCACTGCATCCCTGTTGTTCTTTGTGACACGCTTCAATGGAGGTCATGCCTTGAGTGAGAATTTTGAAGGTGCATACATTTAAAATTAATATGAACCAGAAAGAAATTTTAAGTATTGCATGAGCAGAATTATGTATAGCAAGTATGATGAGTAACAAACCATGAAATAGAAGCATTTTTAATTCAATTGAAAAGAAAGTACATGTAATTGGCAAAGATGGTGTGAAAATAACCATTTACCACTGGAATTTATGATAAAGGACATTTTTAATGTTAAGGACATCATGAATTTACAATACTGTGTTTAAAGTGGGGATGAAGTTTTCAATCTTGCAACTACTTTCCAGTTAGACTAAGTCATGAACCTTGCATACTTAGTCACATTTTTTATTTAATAACATTGGAGATCTGAATTTGTAAGAATTCATCAAGCACAGAATCTTTTATAGAATGAATGATTACCTTTAAGATTTATTTTACAGCTAGGACTTTAAAAGTCACATTGACATCTTTATGATAGATGTAAAAATAGATATAGAGCCAACTTTTTCTTTACTGGGTTAATCATGTAAATAAAGTCAACAGGTTATACCATATAAATGATGTAGTACACACCATTTCACAAATAACTATTGTTTACAATGTGCATTTATAAATGCTGAGCACATAAGCAATAAGTATTGCCATTGGTGTGCACTAAGATTCCTTAATCGTTCCTAATATAAATGACAGCTCCAGAGCACATCTGTACAAAGATCAGATTGAGACTGTTATGGAACTGAATAAAACATGTTTAAAGAATGACTTTACTTCATACAACACATAATGCTTAAAGTCTTTAAAATACTTAGTCTAAGGATGGCAATCTAACTCTGTTTGACGAAAGTTTTTACAAAAAATTATCTAAGAAGATGATTTAAGTTAGTGCTTTTCATGGTAAATTATATTTTGTTGATCATCATAATCATATAAATATATTCATGTACATGGATGTTTTAATACTTCACAGAAAACATAAGCAGCAAAGACCCCCTCAAAAACCAGTTACATTTAGCTCTATCTTTGTCATTTTATATAAAGTATAAGCAAAAAAGATCCCTTAAAAAAACTTAGATATGTCCATGTCATTAATATGTATTCCAACTGAAAATTCAATTCTTATTAATTCATGTACACTGTAGTCTATCAAGTTTTATGAGAATTAAAGTTTACCTTTTATGGTATAAATGGGATGTGGTGTACTAATCATGAAAAAAATCTGAATGCCCTTTACCATAGACATTTCCTGTCATCAATATGTAAAAAAAAAACCTCACCAAAACAAAGAATATT
>NW_027267916.1:0-51528 GCF_963676685.1 Mytilus edulis
TGGATAAATATCGTATTACACGAGATTTGGTGATTGAATCTGTTTCTCTTATGATTTTCTAACATTATGCAGGCACACTTATTCCTTCTTTTCAAATGATCTGCAAAAAGATGTGTACTTTCTATGTGACGTCATCAGGCATGGTCGCCTTTTTTCATGCCGTCACAATAGGAAATTCAGAGGAAAGCAAGAACATTCGACGTCATAATCAGATTTTAACCAATGAAGTACTGAGATCAAACGAACCACACATTGATTAAATTTTTTTTATACAATGGTGCAGAAAGGGATAAATTGACGAAGAATTAGAGAAATAAGATATATCTTAAATAATCTTTTTTATAAGAAATCTTATATAAATAGAATCTTATATATCTTATATAGTATATAAGATATCTTATAAATATACTTTATATAAGATATCTTTTATATAGTTTATAAGATATCTTATACAATTTATAAGATATCTGATAAAGAAAACTATATGAGATATCTTATAAACTATAAAAGATATCTCATAAATTTTATAACATATGCATGTAAGATATCTTATTAACTTTATAAGATATCTTACAAACTATATAAGATATATAATGAACTATTATATAAGATATCTTATAAAGTTTATGAGATATCTTGAAGTTAGATTAAATAACAAAATGGCTTGCCATATTAACCACTGAAAAAATCATCCATTTGGTATTTTTTCAACAGATCATCTTTATAAGCTTACCTTAATTCAAATGGATTTCAAATTGAACTGGCCAATTGTCAAATTCAGAAAAGCAATTACAAAAGGTTATATACTTATATTTAAAGCAATTGCAACAGGCAACAGTGAACTTTAAAATTATTTGGATCATTTTTATATCTTTTGAAACAGTTCCATAATGATGACATCGTATTCAGGGGGGGGGGGGCTAATTTCATGAATGGTCCATCGTCAACATTATTTTCAAAAACGCTCAAACTTTTGTCTTTTGAGGAAATAGAGTAAAATATAAAATAATTTCTTTTACAAAACAGGATTTAAGCAAGTTACATAAACGGCTCTGCTGGGCAATCTGCTTTTATAAGATCGGCGCCCATTAAAATTGTTTCATCAATGTTATATCAAAATTTGAATTTTTCTTTGCCAAGGTCTGCTTTGACACCAATTTTGACAAAAAGCATGTTTTTGATCAACCTGCTAAGCGATCTACTTTTGCGAATTCAAATACTCCCATAAAATTTTATTCAATTGAATCCGGCTGCTAAAATTGTTTACCTCACGTTGACATAATTAAATCGTTGTTAATAAATGCGATTTTAGTCAGCATTCTTATCCGGATTTTACTACGTTTTGACGACATACTATGAAAAATTATAGTTGCGGTAATAGGTGACTGAAACTTTTTCGGAAATACCGATTTTTATTTTATTTTCCTGAATTGGGAATTTATAATCACTAACATTTTTTTGGGGCCGCTGGCAGATTTAAGGGCCGCTAAGCGGCCCTCAACTATATAGTGGAATCATCCCTGCTGCTGGACTTGCCATTGCAAAAAAAATCTCACTCGCCTACAGAAATCCTTAGAACTCTTGATGATGATATAAATTAAATGTATCTTAATGGAGATAATCTTGTGTTTTGGTAGAGAAATTGAATGAAATAACAATTGGAATTTCTATATTTGATAGCAACAAAGTCCGCCTTACTATGGATTATCACAGCCAGCATTGGGACAGTCAGAATGCGGCTTATCTCAATCAGGTTTAGGACAGTCTGCATTCTCTCAAATAGTCTGTTTCTACCGACAACACCAACACCAGATACATATCAGCAGTTGTCCTACCAGAGGAACCAGCTTCCAACACATGTTCCACCATTTGGTCAACTGTCATCTGCAACATCTTCTCTGATGTCAACTACCATAAAACCACGAAACCAGAGTAAATATGGTAAGCTGGAAACAATTTACATAAATAGGAGCAACCAAAAACAAAGTCCTAGAAAAAAGGAATTGTATACTAAAAGAAGCAATCTGTCAGAAGTCCATTTTTCTTCTTTGCATAATGTTTTTTTTTTAAAGTGGATAATTTATATTTCATTGCTTTAATTTAATAATTAAAATCCAAGAAGGCTGTTCCAGCATTAAAAGCATAGGGGGAAAAGGGAGGGCTCATAAGATGCATTTTTTAAATACCATGATGACCTTTATCATGATTATAATTGGATTGAAGAGATGATTTGTACACCCAACTAATATAACTGGTTGATCTGTTTTCATATAATATTATTAATTGCAGGTACAACCATGCAGAAGAATATCACACCAAACTCGTTATCATTTGGGCAGAACATAAACAACAGTTCGTTACAGCCCTTTCCAAATCAGCTGTTTGGTGCCAATGCATTGTTGAGAGCTACTCAAACTCAACAGAATAATGCATCTTCACAATTACTAGGCTCACAGCTTGTTCATCCAAGGTATGCAATATACTAGAAAACAAATTTTCATAGATAATACATTTAATTTTAAACTTACGATTTAATAAAATTGAGAATGGAAATGGGGAATGTGTCAAAGAGACAACAACCCGACCATAGAACAGACAACAGCAGAAGGTCACCAACAGGTCTTCAATGAAGCGAGAAATTCCTGCACCCGGAGGCATCCTTCATCCGGCCCCTAAACAAATATATATACTAGTTCAGTGATAATGAACGCCATACTGAACTCCAAATTGTACACAAGAAACTAAAATTAGAAATAATACAAGACTAACAAAGGCCAGAGGCTCTGGACTTGGGACAGGTGCAAAAATGTGGCAGTGTTAAACATGTTTATCAAATCTCAACCCTCCCCCTATTCTTCTAGCCAATGTAGAAAAGTAAACGCATAACAATACGCACATTAAAATTCAGTTCAAGAGAAGTCCGAGTCTGATGTCAGAAGATGTAACCAAAGAAAGAAAATAAACAAAATGACAATAAGGCCAATTAAAATTAATTGATAGATTTCCATCCCCGCCCGCCCCAAATTTTTAGCTCACCTGTCCCGAAGGGACAAGTGAGCTTATGCCATCACTTGGCGTCCGTCGTCGTCCGTCGTCGTCTGTCGTCGTAAACTATTTCAAGAATCTTCTCCTCTGAAACTACTGGGCCAAATACTTTCAAACTTTAACTGAATGTTCCTTAGGGTATCTAATTTATAAATTGTATCCGAAGTTTTGATCTATCAACAAACATGGTCGCCATTGCTAAAAATAGAACATAGGGGTCAAATGCAGTTTTTGGCTTATAACTCAAAAACCAAAGCATTTAGAGCAAATCTGACATGGGGTAATATTGTATATCAGGTCAAGATCTATCTGCCCTGAAATTTTCAGATGAATCAGACAACCCGTTGTTGGGTTGCTGCCCCTGAATTGGTAATTTTAAGGAAATTTTGCTGTTTTTGGTTATTATCTTGAATATTATTATAGATAGAGATAAACTGTAAACAGGAATAATGTTCAGCAAAGTAAGATTTACAAATAAGTCAACATGACGGAAATGGTCAGTTGACCCCTTTAGGAGTTATTGCCCTTTATAGTCAATTTTTAACCATTTTTCGTAAATCTTAGTAATCTTTTACAAAAATCTTCTCATCTGAAACTACTGGGCCAAATACTTCCAAACTTTAACTTAATGTTCCTTAGGGTATCTAGTTTGTAAATTGTATCCGAAGTTGTGATCTATCAACAAACATGGTCGCCATTGCTAAAAATAGAACATAGGGGTCAAATGCAGTTTTTGGCTTATAACTCAAAAACCAAAGCATTTAGAGCAAATCTGACATGGGGTAATATTGTATATCAGGTCAAGATCTATCTGCCCTGAAATTTTCAGATGAATCAGACAACCCGTTGTTGGGTTGCTGCCCCTGAATTGGTAATTTTAAGGAAATTTTGCTGTTTTTGGTTATTATCTTGAATATTATTATAGATAGAGATAAACTGTAAACAGGAATAATGTTCAGCAAAGTAAGATTTACAAATAAGTCAACATGACGGAAATGGTCAGTTGACCCCTTTAGGAGTTATTGCCCTTTATAGTCAATTTTTAACCATTTTTCGTATATCTTAGTAATCTTTTACAAAAATCTTCTCCTCTGAAACTACTGGGCCAAATACTTCCAAACTTTAATTGAATGTTCCTTAGGGTATCTTGTTTGTAAATTGTATCCGAAGTTATGATCTATCAGGGATGATTCCACTATATAGTTGAGGGCCGCTTAGCGGCCCTTAAATCTGCCAGCGGCCCCAAAAAAATGTTAGTGATTATAAATTCCCAATTCAGGAAAATAAAATAAAAATCGGTATTTCCGAAAAAGTTTCAGTCACCTATTACCGCAACTATAATTTTTCATAGTATGTCGTCAAAACGTAGTAAAATCCGGATAAGAATGCTGACTAAAATCGCATTTTATTAACAACGATTTAATTATGTCAACGTGAGGTAAACAATTTTAGCAGCCGGATTCAATTGAATAAAATTTTATGGGAGTATTTGAATTCGCAAAAGTAGATCGCTTAGCAGGTTGATCAAAAACATGCTTTTTGTCAAAATTGGTGTCAAAGCAGACCTTGGCAAAGAAAAAATTCAAATTTTGATATAACATTGATGAAACAATTTTAATGGGCGCCGATCTTATAAAAGCAGATTGCCCAGCAGAGCCGTTTATGTAACTTGCTTAAATCCTGTTTTGTAAAAGAAATTATTTTATATTTTACTCTATTTCCTCAAAAGACAAAAGTTTGAGCGTTTTTGAAAATAATGTTGACGATGGACCATTCATGAAATTAGCCCCCCCCCCCCCCTGAAATACGATGTCATCATTATGGAACTGTTTCAAAAGATATAAAAATGATCCAAATAATTTTAAAGTTCACTGTTGCCTGTTGCAATTGCTTTAAATATAAGTATATAACCTTTTGTAATTGCTTTTCTGAATTTGACAATTGGCCAGTTCAATTTGAAATCCATTTGAATTAAGGTAAGCTTATAAAGATGATCTGTTGAAAAAATACCAAATGGATGATTTTTTTCAGTGGTTAATATGGCAAGCCATTTTGTTATTTAATCTAACTTCAAGATATCTCATAAACTTTATAAGATATCTTATATAATAGTTCATTATATATCTTATATAGTTTGTAAGATATCTTATAAAGTTAATAAGATATCTTACATGCATATGTTATAAAATTTATGAGATATCTTTTATAGTTTATAAGATATCTCATATAGTTTTCTTTATCAGATATCTTATAAATTGTATAAGATATCTTATAAACTATATAAAAGATATCTTATATAAAGTATATTTATAAGATATCTTATATACTATATAAGATATATAAGATATCTATTTATATAAGATTTCTTATAAAAAAGATTATTTAAGATATATCTTATTTCTCTAATTCTTCGTCAATTTATCCCTTTCTGCACCATTGTATAAAAAAAAATTAATCAATGTGTGGTTCGTTTGATCTCAGTACTTCATTGGTTAAAATCTGATTATGACGTCGAATGTTCTTGCTTTCCTCTGAATTTCCTATTGTGACGGCATGAAAAAAGGCGACCATGCCTGATGACGTCACATAGAAAGTACACATCTTTTTGCAGATCATTTGAAAAGAAGGAATAAGTGTGCCTGCATAATGTTAGAAAATCATTAGAGAAACAGATTCCATCACCAAATCTCGTGTAATACGATATTTATCCACTCTCGACAGTTAAATTTTAAATATTTAAAATGCTCGGGCAAGCCTTGCGTTTTAAATATGAAAATTTAACTGTCTCGAGTGGATAAATATCGTATTACACTCGATGAAGTGGTAGAATCTATATATATTATATAAGATATATTATTAGAGACATCGTATAGAAATTATAAGATAATTCATATAATATATCTTATATAGTTTTCTTAAGATGATATCCAATAAACTATATAAGATATCTTGTATAAAAAATATTTATAAGATATTTCATATACTTAATGAGATATCTTATAAACTTTAGAAGATATCTTATAAAGTATATAAGATATCTTATAAAGTATATAAGATATCTTATAAGTATATAAGATATCTAAGTATAAAGTATATAAGATATCTTATAAAGTTTTTAAACTTTATAAGATATCTTATTAAATATATAAGATATCTCATATGATATAAGATATCTCATATAATATAAGATATCTCATATAATATAAGATATCTCATATAATATATAAGATAGCTTTAAAAAATAAATTATATAAGATATCTCATATATTAAATGAGATATCTTATAAAAATCTAATATGTTACATAAGATATTTTATATATTATGAGATAATTTGAAATTCGAATAAATAGCTAAACTGCTTAAGTGCCATAGGTTTATGTTAGCTGGTATATATATGCCTTGTTTACCAAAGTTAAGATGATAGTGCAACATGTGCAATGGTATTCATGGTATTAATGTATTACAACTTCCCTGGTCTGAATCCAATAACTTCTTCAAGCAGTGTTCAGGTGAAACTTAATATACATTTTCCGTTTTTACAGGTCAGGAAATGATATTATTTCGTTTTAGATTGTATGCATAAAAAATTCCCAATTGGGATAAAAATTCCCAATTTGATGTTCAAGGGACCCATTTGAAAACACCTGGAATCATCCCTGTCTATCAACAAACATGGTCGCCATTGCTAAAATAAAACATAGGGGTCAAATGCAGTTTTTGGCTTATAACTCAAAAACCAAAGCATTTAGAGCAAATCTGACATGGAGTAATATTGTTTATCAGGTCAAGATCTATCTGCCCTGAAATTTTCAGATGAATCAGACAACCTGTTGCTGGGTTGCTGCCCCTGAATTGGTAATTTTAAGGAAATTTTGCTGTTTTTGGTTATTATCTTGAATATTATTATAGATAGAGATAAACTGTAAACAGGAATAATGTTCAGCAAAGTAAGATTTACAAATAAGTCAACATGACGGAAATGGTCAGTTGACCCCTTTAGGAGTTATTGCCCTTTATGGTCAATTTTTAACCATTTTTCGTAAATCTTAGTAATCTTTTACAAAAATCTTCTCCTCTGAAACTACTGGGCCAAATACTTCCAAACTTTAATTGAATGTTCCTTAGGGTATCTTGTTTGTAAATTGTATCCGAAGTTATGATCTATCAACAAACATGGTCGCCATTGCTAAAAATAAAACATAGGGGTCAAATGCAGTTTTTGGCTTATAACTCAAAAACCAAAGCATTTAGAGCAAATCTGACATGGAGTAATATTGTTTATCAGGTCAAGATCTATCTGCCCTGAAATTTTCAGATGAATCAGACAACCTGTTGCTGGGTTGCTGCCCCTGAATTGGTAATTTTAAGGAAATTTTGCTGTTTTTGGTTATTATCTTGAATATTATTATAGATAGAGATAAACTGTAAACAGGAATAATGTTCAGCAAAGTAAGATTTACAAATAAGTCAACATGACGGAAATGGTCAGTTGACCCCTTTAGGAGTTATTGCCCTTTATAGTCAATTTTTAACCATTTTTCGTAAATCTTAGTAATCTTTTACAAAAATCTTCTCATCTGAAACTACTGGGCCAAATACTTCCAAACTTTAACTTAATGTTCCTTAGGGTATCTAGTTTGTAAATTGTATCCGAAGTTGTGATCTATCAACAAACATGGTCGCCATTGCTAAAAATAGAACATAGGGGTCAAATGCAGTTTTTGGCTTATAACTCAAAAACCAAAGCATTTAGAGCAAATCTGACGTTGGGTAATATTGTTTATCAGGTCAAGATCTATCTGCCCTGAAATTTTCAGATGAATCAGACAACCTGTTGTCGGGTTGCTGCCCCTGAATTGATAATTTTAAGGAAATTTTGCTGTTTTTGTTTATTATCTTGAATATAATTATAGATAGAAATAAACTGTAAACAGCAATAATGTTCAGCAAAGTAAGATCTTCAATTAAGTCAAATTGACCAAATTTGTCAATTGACCACTTAAGGAGTTATTGCCCTTTAAAGACTTTTTTTCACAATTTGTTCATCATGTTGACTTACTTTAAAAAATCTTCTCCTTTGAAACTGCTGTATCAATTTCAGCCAAACTTAGGCTAAATGAGTTTCAGAGTATCTAGTATAAATTTTATATTTTATTTCCTTGTATGTCAAGAAACATAGCTCCTATGGCTAAAATAGAACATAGGAGAAAATGATTATTTTTTTTGGCTTTTGAAGAAAATAGGACGATCCAAAAAACATTTAAATAAATTGAAAAGCCAAAATAATCATTGATGAGAGATTTAACCAAAAGAATTAAGGTGAGCGATTCAGGCTCTTGATAGCCTCTTGTTTTCTTTTATTTTAAAAAATTTACGATTTCCGGATTTTTTTTAGTTCCTTTACCGGTAACGGTCGGTAATTTCGTTTCAATCAAAACTTCCTGTTTCAAATTTCGGTTTTCGTATTTCTTTGAGCAATCTAATCGTTTAATGATTAAAAGAAGACATTCTGCAGCTCTATGATGACAATAGGATCTACCAAGAATAGAGATTGATAACGAGAAGGGCATGAAATGGGAATGAAATGTTCCGGTTACGAGTTTAAACGTTGTGTCCAAGAACGCAAATTGCAGTATGTCACAAATTTCTTTTTTGTTAAGTTCATGTTTTTTTTACATTGTAATTATATTTGCATGTTGCATAAGCATCAACCCTATTTTTTCAACACTGAGTTAAAACTTTTCATTTTATTCGGTACTCACAAGTAGACATGCAAATCATTGGTACTCATTATACTTGTTATTCCAAATAATTGTGACGTCTTGAAAGGCTATGCTGTAAGGTGTCAAAGCAATCAAATATAATAGCCTTTCGCGTCTGGTGTACTATATTATAATCCTGGTACCTGATAACTACTTTCAAGATAACATGATGATTTGGATGAAATACTTGTGATGCACAGGGCAAGGCAAATTTGCTTTATTTTATGGGGACTATAAACCATCGCTTAAAAAGCAAAATAAATTGGGTGTGCATGAAGGTAGTCCAACTGAAGAGAACATTTCTCAACGTTTTTACTGTTTACAATAAATAGGTCTCTAAGGCATCAATTACATGAAGAAAAGTGGTTGCCAATCAGAGATATTTGAGAATTTTGATTCCTTATACATGCATATATACATGATATAAGCTTATTATTACACTTGGATACTTGGAGAGAAAATTTTCTGCTCTTCCTTGACAAAATTTGCGAGTTTGGTGTTGAGAAACGATGATAGTCTGTCGGAAGGGGACGATAATGGCTGACCTGTGTAAAGAGATAGCCATATGTCTTGCATGTAAAAGACACCGTAGTAGATTTAAAAAAAGAGCAGGCTATTGCCACTACAAGGCAGCACTCACACCAGCAAAGTGGAAAGCAGAGGCGGATTTAGGGGGGAATCACTGAAACGTGACAGAATCGACCCCCCCCCCCCTTAGGCAGTCAGCGGGCCCGCTCAAATGAAAATTTCTAGATCCGCCACTGGAAAAGGATTAATATAAGTTGCAATAACTTGTTTCCCAATTAATCCACTATAAATAAATATGTTTAAACTAACCTAAACTAAAACTAAAGACTTGCATATATAAAGAACACATCACAAGAGGGTTTCATATGAAATAAAATTTAAAAAATAAAATCCTCCCACCCACCCCATTTTTTTCAAAAATGTGGATGAAAATCTACTAATTAATTTTAGTTGGCCTAAAACATAAATAACAACAGACTACTAGCATTTAACTGACATGCCAGCTCCAGACTTCAATTAAACTGATTGAAAGATTATGTCTTCATCATATGAATATCAGGCACAATCTTTCCCGTTAGGGGTTTAGTATCATACCATCATAACATATATGAGAAGAACATAACCCCTGTTATGCCAACAACTGGTTTTTAAATAAATGTGTTTAGTTCCGATGAAAAGACCCTATAAGTGAATCAATATTAACGCCAAAATATGCAATCTTTAATGACCTGACAACAGTATCGTAACTATATCCCTTCTTAATAAGTCTATTTAAAGGTTTTGTTAGCTTCTTAGGTGAATACTGACATTTTTGTGCTTTATAAAGAATATTTCCATAAAAAATTGGATGTGAAATATCTGAACGTATAAGAAGTCTGCATGTTGAGCTATATTTATGAATGATCGTCTTATACCGATGATAAAATTTAGTAAATGTTTTGACTAGTTTGAGATATCAAAACCCCTGGTATAGTAATTTTTTTTTTTTACATAAATTTCTCTCGTTAAAATCTTAAACATGTATTCCAGTTTACAATTTGGTGAAAATATTGGCAACAGTTCAGAAATCATTATGTTTAGAATTTAAAGAGTGAACAATTTATTATTCATTGAGTCCGATAGAAACTTGTTGGTACTTGATTATATAACTTTTCAAAACCTTGAATACTTTCGATTCTGTATTTCTTTACTAAGGTACAACTTTTTATGTCCCCACCGTATCTTAGGGGCATTAAGTTTTACCCTTGTCGGTCTGTACATACATACGTACTCCCAAAGTTGGTTTCCGTTCTCTAACTTTAGTTTGCCTCAACCAAATGTTAGGAAATTTATACACAATGCTTATTACCACAAAACACTGATCAAGTTTGAATTTTGGTGGCGTCCCTTAACCGTTCTGGAGTTGTGCCCCTTTACAAATGGAAAAATTGCTGGATTTTTCGTTTCCGTTTTCTAACTTTAGTTAGCCTTAACCAAATATTATGAAACTTATACACAATGCTTATTACTACAAAATACAGAGATCAAGTTTGAATTTTGGGGGTGTCACTTTTACTGTTCTAGAGTTATACCCCTTTAGAAATGGAAAAATTGCTGGAGTTTTCGTTTCCGTTCTCTAACTTAAGTTTGCCTCTACCAAATTTAATGAAAGTTCAAATTCGGGTAGCGTCACTTTTACTGTTCTTCAGATATGTCCCTTTATAATTTATATAATATGCAAGCGGAGGCATCATCTGTGTCCCATGAACACATTCCCCATTTATTTAATTTCTATTGTACCCAGTGTAAAAAAATTAATTCATTGTCGATTTATTTCAGACCTGCAGTACAGATTGTGCAGCAAGTACAGGGAAACAGCTCATTTAATCAACAACCCCCTCAACAGCAGATGCAGCAAACATGTTTTTCCTCACAGCCAAACACATCAAATTTCCAGGTAAATTGAGTTAAGCTTATTAGTCCCTACCAACGAAGTCGAAGAGGACTTAAGGTTTGCACTCCGTAGTCTGTCCATCTGTCAGTCCGGCAAATCATTTTCTTCATGCTTTAAGATATTGATGTGATACTTGGTGTATTGCTTTATCATGAGAAGTTACAGATCAAGTTCCTATTTTGTGCAAAGTTATGGTCCTTTGACTAAATAAATTCACTAAAATAATCTGTTTTCCGCACTTTTTTTGGTCATTCTTGAAGATATTGATTTGATGATTGGTATATAGTTTTATCATGACTAGTAACAGATCAAGTTTGAATTTTGTTCTGGTCTGATGATTTTGTGCCGAGTTATGGTCCTTGGACTTAGAAAAATTCTCTCAAATAATCAGTTTTCCGCAATTTTTTGTCATGCTTGAAGATATTTGATGTGAAAATTGGTATATGGTTTTATCATGACCAGTTACAGATCCGAATTTTGTTCCAGTCTGATGATTTTTTGCAGAGCTTTGGTCCTTGGACTTATAAAATTAAGGCCACGGTTTTTTAATTTGATGGTTTACGGATTTTCTCTATGAAAAAGTCGGGTCGGTCGGTCGGGAAAAAAAAAAGAAAAAAAATCATCTTTGAAGACAGAAAAATATGCAAAATCAATATATATTTCACCTTTCTAACAATATGTTTGTTATGCTATTTTATCATCATTTCTTAAATTTTAGTTCGATGAAATATTATTGCTCAAATGTTATAAACATCGCATGACATTGTCTAATAAATTACAGTAAAAAAAGGGGTGTGCACGGACAAAGACGAAATTAAATCGTCATATCAGAAACAAGAAAAATAAATTCGCGTAGCTCTTTTTCAATTCCAGAAAACTTGGTGAATAATGATCTTCAAGCACGAAAACTGATAAAGAAAAAAATGTAAAAACGTCGTACGAAAATAAGTTTCAACACACGTGTTAAAAACCTAATAGACTCGTCCACTGGAAAACGAGATTATCGGGTTCATCTGTTGTCTTGCATTCCCGTTTTTTCGGATACGATTGCTTTCAAGCAATCTGTAGACTTATACCGGTGGCTCAGAGCAATTTCCCTCACGTCAATCGTTTTATTCTAAACAGTAAGGAACATCTCAGATTCTTATGATTGTCTTGCTTTAAAGGGTAAAAACAAACAAAGGGATTGAACCTAATCAACTTTCCTATAATGTTCTTTTCATAATCTTCATGTTTGATAATTCCCTGGACTTCGATGCATGTTTTTAACAACACGGAAAATCAGAATTAAGCAGTATTTATATTTAGTGTAGTTATAAATTTAGAAACACGTCAGAGGGAATTCCCAGTTTTGATAAAATGCGAGAGTTCTCTGAATACCGATAAATCTATTTCTGTCATATTAGAACTGAAGTGGAGTTTTTCTTATATGTTACCGTTATGAAACTGATATTTCAGATTGTACTTCCATAAAGAAATTGAGAACCATCTAGGTCGTTTAATAAGCATTTAATATATCTTGGTCCAGGGTTTGATTTGGAAATTATGCGCATGCGTATAGTTTTCTTGACTTTAAGGGGTTTAGATTGAATGGTTGCTCTGGATTCCCCACTCAATTAATTAATTTATAACTCATGGGATCTTTTCTATGTATGTCTGCTATTGAGGGTTATTGATGTTGCATAATTTTAAATCATATGCATCATTTAGATTAAAATACATGCAAGTGTATGTCCAGCATTCAAAAAAGGCGACAAACACGATCCAATAAACTATCGCCCAATATCATTGACTTGCATCTGCTGCAAACTATTAGAACATGTTGTAGCTAGTAGCATAATGAAACACCTGGAAAAAAATAAAATATTGTATGATTTACAACATGGTTTTCGATCGTCCCGCTCCTGTGAAACTCAGCTAATATCATTTATTCAAGATCTTGCAAATTCAAATAATAAAAACATTCAAATAGACATCATAATAATGGATTTTGCAAAAGCATTTGATAAAGTTTCACATCACCACCTCATGTACAAAATTGGTTTCTACGGTATAAATTTGCAATGTATATCATTGGATTCAAGATTTCTTAACAAGCAGAACACAAACTGTAGTCCTTGAAGGTGAAACATCAAATAAAATACCTGTAACATCTGGGGTACCTCAAGGCACAGTGCTTGGTCCAATTTTATTTTTAATCTTCATTAACGATTTGGCAGAATATATTGAACATAGCACATTAAGATTGTTTGCAGATGATAGTATTATTTATAGGGAAATTAAAAAAACAGATGACGCATATAAATTACAGTCTGACTTAGAAGCGGCTGGCAGGTGGGAACAGGACTGGCTCATGCATTTTCATCCTGATAAGTGCAACATTCTCAGTGTAACTCAAAAACGCATACCTTTAGACTTTACTTATAAATTACACAATCACTCTTTAGAAAAAGTTGACTCGACAAAATATTTAGGCCTAACTCTTCAATCAAATTTAAAATGGGACAAACATATAGATAACATGACATCAAAAGCAAATCAGTCCCTTGGATTTATTCGTAGAAACCTAAAAATAGCCTCTCCAAAAGTTAAAGCACATGCATATAAAGCTCTTGTCCGACCAAAATTAGAGTACTGCTCAACAATCTGGAATCCACATCAAAAACAGCAAATTACACAAATCGAAAAAGTTCAGAGAAGAGCAGCACGCTTCACATGCAATCGCTTCCATAACACCAGCTCAGTTACTGAAATGATGACAGACCTAAATTGGTACCCACTCGAAATTAGGAGCTTACGTTACAGACTTGTTTTCTTCTACAAAATTATTCATGAAATTGTTGCAGTCCCTACACATAACCTTTTGATACCACTAGACAATAGAACCAGACATAGCAATCCGCACTCATTTAGGCAAATACAAACATCTAAAGACAGTTATAAATATTCTTTTTATCCACGAACAATTATAAATTGGAACTATCTGCCACAACAAATAGTATCATGCAGTACAGTAGAGGGATTTAAGAGTATGATCACAGAATCTGCTCTCATCCCCATATTCTATCCCTAACTATTCTGTTATCAAATGTATATAGTTTTATCAAAATTTATCTTTTTGAATGTACATACGTTATTTTGTTTTTTCTTGATATTGTTATTTTTGATTTTTTCCTGCTAAAATGTAAATTATAAATTTTATAGTCGACGCCCAGCGAATAATCTTCAATAATTGAAGGATCGCTAGAAACCTAAAGAAGAAGAAGAAGAAGAAATATATTCCACATCGTAGAACACCCCTTCAGGCGAAATGGAGTCTTCCATATTATCGTTTCGAGTTGTCTCCCTTCCGGCAGTAACTTCCGTGAATTCTGAATATAAGCAAGACGTCGAGTATTAGCTCGTTCTGTCAATAAACGTCGTATCATATTAAAAACGAATGCAATTTAAACCGATAAATGTGTACGGAATGGAGCCATGATGACTGAACCAAAGGAAATTAAATATTTAAAGAGTTAGGAATGGGGTTCCTCCTAGAATTAACGTAGGAAAAAAGGTGATAAGATACAAATTGAAATCTACATCTACATCTACATCATACGACGATCCATCAGCCCATTGATGACTATACGTCGGCGCATCGCTAACAAACACTTAATGAAATATAATAACCAATGAGTGAAATAAAATACCTTCTCTGACATCTCTCACTCTGAGTCGGTCAGTGACTGCTGTGGAAAGTAAACTTGGTATTGCAGTAGTACAAAAATAAAACACAATAGACCTAAGTACATTGTTCATACACTTTTATCCGGGTTTGGCTATTTTGTAACTATTTTACATTGAAAATAATATTATCCAGCTACATGCATACATGTGTCAATGAAACAATGGCAATCGTATTCCTCAGAGCAATCTGCTCTTTGATTATCCAAATGGACGATATTTTTTTTTATTATCTATGAAACAAGAAAATTCCAAATGATTTGTTAATATTCAGTACTTCAACTTGATGCCTTTACCCTGTCCACATTTGGACAAGTCTATTTCGATGAGATGATGATCTTATGGACTGATGACAAATAAGGGAAACGAACTTATTGTGTAATTGGTTTTAAAAACAAGTTTCGTTCCGCAATATTATTTGCGCAAACGACATTTCAAGGTCAGTTATAATTGATTTGTCTATTTTTAGAAACGTAAACTTGAAGTTTTATTTTTTCACAACAGAAAGTGTTATCAATTTTGTTAGTGATTAATGCATTTCATTTCATAAAAAAAAATTATTTTATTATTTTTCAGGGATAATGCATTTGTTAGGGTCGGCGGGAATAAAAAAGCATAAAAAGTCAATTTTATTTTTATTCTGGAAATCGGAAAAATCGGGTCGGCGGATCCATAAACCAACAAATTAAAAAATCCTGGCCTAACTTAAATAATCAGTTTTCAACACTGTTTTATATGACCGCAATTTTTTTTGTGTTCGTATAAATTCTCTCGGCCCTGAAAATTTCAGACAAACTCAACAACCAATTGTTGGGTTGCTGCCATTTAATTTTAAGGAAATTTGCCGTTTTTGGTCATTATCTTGAATATTATTATTATATACAAAGATAAAGTGTAAACAACAAAAATGTTCAGCTAAGTCAGATCTGCAAATAAGTTTTATATGACCAAAATTGTCAATTGACCCCTTAATTATAAGGAGTTATTGCCCTTTAAAGACAATTTTTACCCGGATTTTTGTGACAAAAATGTCGGTTATTGATTTGGGGATGTACGGTGGGCGGCCTTGACGGCCAGGCGGTCAGGCGGGTGGCAATCAAATGTTGTCCGTGCATTAGCTCATGAATCGTTCAACCAAAGCTTTTGAAATTTTAATATGTTGTTCCTGACAACTAAATGAAGGTCAAGTTCAATAATTCAATAATAGCGATTTTGACTTTTACCGTTCAGGAGTGGTACTTATTATGTGATTGAGAGCTATTTCCCTTTGAACAGAAATGGTTAATTATATAAATAAAGTTTGATTACACTTACAGATAATTTTATAGATTTTTAAAAGACATTGTATAAATGATAAATGACATTTTCGATTTTTTTTCTATTCTTCAGTAAATAGTTGGAAGAATTTTATGGTAGGTTTGTTTGATATTCTGTATAAACTAATTTTCTGAATGCTATATATATCTATTTTTTGTCGAGCCTGCCACATCAGTCGCAGAAAGTATGACATAGGGATAGTGATCTGGCGGTGGCAGCGTTAGCTGACTTCTTAAAAGCTTTATATTTTAGATGCATAAGACCTCGATGATGGCCTTATGTTATGAAGTTTCCGTCTGTTTTTTTCCATTGTACTTGACCTCATTTTCATGGTTCAGTGACTTCTTGAAAAAAAAAGTTAAGATTTTTTGTAATGTTAATTTCTTTCCTATTATGAGTTATAAGATAACTATATTTAGTATGTGAGTACCTTGCAAGGTCCTCATGCCAATCAAACAGTTTTCATTTGACCTCGACTTCATTTCATGGATCATGCAGTGAACAAGGTTAAGTTCATATATCAGATACTAAAAACAATAGGTCTACTATATTTGGTGTATGGAATGATTGTAAGGTTTACATGTCCAACTGTTTGGCGTCATCTGACCTTGACCTCATTTTCAGGGTTCAGTGGTGAAAGTTAAATTTTTGTGCTTTGGTCTTTTTTTCTAATACTTTATGCAATAGGTCAACTAAATTTGGTGTTAAGCAAGGTCAAATAAAACCTGTGAGACTGACATGTACATCATAAAATATTTCTATACATGTCAGTCTCACAGGTTTTATTTGACCTTGCCCTCATTTTCATAGTTTATTGCTCAGTGTTAAGTTTTTTTGTTTTGGTCTGTTTTTCTTAAACTATAAGCAATAGGTCAACTATATTTGTTGTATGGAAGGATTGTTAGGAGTATACAGGGATGATTCCAGGTGTTTTCAAATGGGTCCCTTGAATATCAACTTGGGAATTTTTATCCCAATTGGGATTTTTTTATGCATACAATCTAAGACGAAATAATATAATTTTCCTGTAAAAACGGAAAATGAATATTAAGTTAATTTCATCTGTACACTGATTGAAGAAATTATTGGATTCAGACCAGGGAAGTTGTAATACATGAATATCATTGCAAATGATGCACTTTCATCTTAACTTTGGTAAACAAGGCCTATTACAAAAACATATATACCAAAAGTACCAGCTAACATAAACCTATGGCAAGCCGTTTAGCTATTTATTCGATTTCAAATTATCTCACAATATATAAAGACCGATTTTTGTTTTATTTTCCTCTTTTTATTGGGAATTTATATTTACCAAATTTTTTTTGGGGCCGCTGGCAGATTTAAGGGCCGTAAAGCGGCCCTAAACTATATAGTGGAATCATCCCTGTCCAGGGAAAATTTAAAATGGAAAGTCCCTAAGCAAATAGCAAAAACAAATGATAAAACAGAAAACTACAGGCTCTCAAGAGCCTATGTCGCTCACCTGTTAATGTGTTTACTGATGTCGGCCATCTTTGTTGGTAGGCGGGGTCATTAGACACTCTTTTTAAAAATAGATACCCTAGTATTATGATTGTGGCCAAGTTTGGTTAAATTTGGCCAAGTAGTTTTAGAAAAGATTTTTATACAAGTTACAAAAATGAGGAAAAGTTGTTTAATATTGACTCTAAAGGGCAATAACTCCTTAGGGGGTCCTCTAACAATTTTGATCATGCTGACTTATTTGTAGATCTTACTTTGCTGAACATTATTGCTGTTTACAGTTTATCTCTATCTATAATAGTATTCAAGATAATAACCAAAAACTGCAAAATTTTCTTAAAATAACCAATTTAAGGGCAGCAACCCAACAACAGGTTGTCCGATTCAACTGAAAATTTGTGAGGGGATATATCTTATTCTGATGGACATTAAAATCTTGAAAGATTTGCCCTAAATGTCTTGGTTTCAAAGATATAAGCAAAAACTGCATTTTACCACTATGTTCTAATTTTAGCCATGTCGGCCATTTTGTTTGGTAGGCTGGGTCATCGGACACATTTTTTAAACTATAAACCACAATGATAATCTTCACCTGATAAACAATTTTACCCCATGTCAGATTTGCTCTAAATGCTTTGGTTTTTGAGTTATAAGCCAAAAACTGCATTTTACCCCTATGTTCTATTTTTAGCCATGGCGGCCATCTTGGTTGGTTTGACGGGTCACGCCACACATTTTTTAAACTAGATATCCCAAGGATGATTGTGGCCAAGTTTGGTAGAATTTGGCCCAGTAGTTTCAGAGGAGAAGATTTTTGTAAAAGTTTACGGACGGCGGACGACGGACGCAGGATGACGGACGCCAAGTGATGAGAAAAGCTCACTTGACCTTTCAGGTCAGGTGAGCTAAAAATGGACAACAACTGTCATATTCCCGACTTGGTACAGGCATTTACAAATGTAGAAAATGGTGGATCGAACCTGGTTTTATAGCGCTAAACCTCTCACTTGTGTGATAGGCATATCAAATTACGCTATTTTTACAAAGGATCGATATGACACCTTCTGCTACTCATGTCCCCCGGGTAAAAAACATCATCCAAACAATATGCACATATCTGTAAATAGTTTTAATTTACAGGTACAGTATAAAGTCATTTAAAATCAAAACCATATTATAATTTTATTTTAATTCAACATATGTACAAAATATATTATGATAGATGATGTATAAAACAAATGATTTATCAATGCAAATATCACAGCCGTCTACTTGTATACACTTATATCACCAATATCAATAAATGACAGTAAAAGAAAAGAAGAAATGTAGGAAAATACAAATTGTATATAATCAATGTATCAAAAAGGAAGACTTTTTAAATGAGTTTGTCTTGGGGTATTAACAACAAAATTGACACCTTGATGCTTCTTTTCACCAATTAGATATACCCCATAAACTATAGGATCTTAATAAAATTAATATTACTGTCTGTTTACTAATAGACAAATAAATAATGCATTGATGTTTGGGGCTTATTTTGACAAAACTGAACTAAAGTGATATTCTTATTATAAAATAAAAACTTTTTAAAACTTGTACTGGCAAAATTGAAGCCAATGCCCCTTTAAATACTATTAATAAGTTCTAAAACAGTTGTAAAAAAAATTAAAAAAAGTAAACTAAATGTTTTAAAGTAACTCATCCATCTAAAAAAGATTAAAAATTTAAAGCTTTAAGAATTGTTTCACATGTTTACCTATAAAAAAGATACTGTGTAACATTTGAAAATGCAGTTGAAAATTCTCCTACACAAAAATTTTCCTTAAAATTCCAAGAATATTAAAAAAAAACTATCGAAATTAACAAAGCACTGGTTTTCAAAACAAAACATAGCACTATGGCCCCGATACATTCTATTATAAAATTACAAAATATAGCACCAGTTTACCGCAGCACTTTAAGGCCCTAGAGAGAAGACTGCATAGATAGAATATTTTGATAAAAGTGTTATTAAAAAAACAAAGATTTAGAAGTAAATAAAGAAAAATTAACAAGAATAAACATTTCAAACATAATAACAAAAATTGTGGATTCATTTAATTCGTGGGTATTTTTTGTGGGTGGAGGAGAAACTGTATTTTCATGAATATTTGATTTCATGGTTTTGGCAAAGTCTGTATGACTTATCCTGTTGGTCTTTTTACTTTGTTTTAAGTTTGAATTTTTCGTCACATTTAACAACCAAATCGTTAAAAAATTGTCACCCTAATAAAATAATGAATCCATCATATAAAAAGCATCAAAACTTAACAAATAAGCACTCAAATATTTTGGTAATTTTTGTTTTCCTGCTCAACAAGAAAGCTCAAACTTGAACAAGTAATACTTTTACACTTAACAATCACTATCATACAACCATTTATTTCATCATAAATACATTCACACAAACAGATTTTACACATTTATTCAAAAACAGATTCATTTCTTCCTATCTACCATACATGTATATTCTACAAAATGTTGAACAAAAAAATCTTTTGAAGAATTGCACATTGCACTGATATGAAAAACGCATAGTTGAGGGGTTGATAGAGCAGACTGTTACCCCAAAAAACATTATCAACTGAGGCAATGCCAAGGTTGACTATGGTTTTTTCAAGGGCAAAGCTTCTCTATAACCCTCTCAGTTATGTGTTATTCAATTTATTAAACTGGATATTCTATCATTATTGTCTTTAAGATTTTTAATTGAAAGTACTTTTAAAAACTTTGACGTCATATGCATAACGTTAGTTATTAGAAAAACAGCAAAAGTAAAGCAAGATGTACTTTTTTTTTAATTTGGACGGTCCATGAAACAGTTCTGAGGTCACAAATTGGCTTAACATAAAACAGTAGCACTTTCTTTCAAAATATTGATTCTTGATTGGTCTTCTAGAGAGGGTGACATTCAAAAGATTGTCTTCTGCTGAGCAATGGGATAGAGTAAATTATGTCCCTACTATTTACCAATCAAAATCTGGATTTCTAATAAATTATACTAGCAAATAACAAGTCAGATTCATATATCCATTAAAAAAGATAGTCAACTGAAAAAGTCTTCTTTTTTTTTTACCAAAGTTAAGGTGGTACCCAACACTTTAACTAAAATTAATTTGGCTCGTTTAATTTTCTTAAAATTTTGACAAAGTATTTACTTTGACCCTTTTACAAAAATATAAAAATTTCAAAAAATTTGAATCAACCGTTTTATCAGAAAAATTACACTGGTTATATAGCAGTTTGACAAACACTTATTTTGATCATTGAGAAGCTTAATGTTCCCTTAACAACAAAACGTAATTAAAACGTTTAGCTGATTTTACAGAGTTATCTCCCTGTAGTGTTAGGTACCACCTTAATTATAGTTTGATATAAATTTTGTGTCAACACTTCTGCCATTTCAGTTTACAACAATAATTTACCCTTACAACATTAACTTTATTGCAAATGACCCGTAATCATTGTTGAGGGGGATAAGACCTTTATCAGGACTCCCAAATAGTGTGTTTTTAAGCTCAGGATTTCATGATGGACCCTTTCAGGATCCCGAAATTCTTTTTATGAAGTTCCTGATGTCAGGATTTAAATTAATTTAAATTTAGGACCTCAGGATTTCGTGTTTTTAAGCCCAAGATTTTGGGATCAGGACCCCTCCTACCCCCCTCATATCCGACATGTTTTATTAAGTGCTGTATTTGCAATTAAACTTCATCCAGCAAAATAAATACAATGACAAAACCTTTCACTCTAACACATTTTCTCATGAAAAATTATTGTGATTTTTCACTTGCTGCCATTTTATTATACAAACATGATAACTGTATATTTCTACTTAATAATATGAGCTGCGTCCAATAGAAATCTACCGTTCATGTTCCTGTATATGTCTTTGAATATTTTTTTAACATTCAAATATGAAACAAAAGATGAATTTTGGACTGTTTTGTAGGCTATCTATATTAAATTAGTTATCAAACAGTTACCAACTTTCCATAGAGATTTTGTCAATCACAAATAAGTTAACTGAGTATTAACAATTATTTGCATAATGTCAATTTCTATCCCACGCAGCTCATTTGAACAACGTTTTATCAATTAAAAAAATATATATTACAAAGAAACTAATAATGTAGTGTCATACCACATTTTATACAGGTTGGTCTATTTTAACATTTGCTGCCTTATTTTTATAGAATCATTGTCATGGAATCATGAATTGATAATATGAGATAATTTTGTTAAATGTTAAAAGACATGAGATTCATTTATGTTTATAGCAAATTTGGACATGATTCATTTAAAATCTAAGGTATTACTCTATTTCAAAATAAATGGAAAAAAACTAAAATGTTAACCTAAAGACTGTTGAATATAAACAGCTCTAAAAAGAATGATTTAGAATTGCCAAAATTTCAAAGAATGAGTGAACAAATATTTCTTTACCTTTTCAAATGCAAAGTATCCTTTAACAAATTATTATAAAGTATTTAGAATATTATGACCCAAACTAATACTAAATTCAAGGGCAATAATTTTGGAAAGATGATTATCAAGATCAAAATGTGACCATTAACCTATAAATAACTATTATACACTTATGTATATTTAGAGGGATTGTAAGCACTGAAAGGTTAAGATTGCTTTAATTTTACAATGTAAATTTAAAATCAAACATTGTATTACGCTAAGCCAAATAATATACTGTGGATTCATTTATTTTCATGGGTACTAATTTCCTTGGATTACAAAAAACTTGTTTGCTCATTGATATTTGATTTCGTGGTTATGCAGAAGTCTGCATATAATCCTATAGGAGTTTTATTATTCGTTAAACATTTAATTTTACGGTTCACCTTAACACACAAAAGCAACAAAAATTGGTATCCACCAAATAATAATGTATTTTAAATTTCAGTGATCTCCCTTTGTTTATAATTTTACACATTTTAAGATTAAAACACCTAACTTATTATTATCATGGTAATACTGGCTTTATGAAAAGAGGGGACTCAAAAGCATTCACTAATCTATCTTGAGGCTTTCACAAAAAGTATACAGAACAAAATATTACAGATATTACAATTTTTTAACATATAGTTAAAATTTCACACTAACTGATTGTCTACAGAACAAGAAAAACAAAATGGTACATTATACACAATCATTGGTACAGTCACAGGTAATAAAATTACACTCTGAATTCATTACTGCATAAAAACATTAATTGTTCATTGAAATTAAATTGTATGCGATGTGGCTTACTTCAACATATATTGTTATGCATGTAAAATATTCACATAATCTTTTATTTCTTTATCACTCTTCTTACACAAAGTAAGATTGGGAATTGGTTGAAATTTGATTGTTTTCCATTTTTGTTTCATATGCAAATTATGTAGGCATTAAGCTTACACTATTTGCCTTACTAATTCATTTTCAAGTCATATAAAGAAGCATTACACAAACATATAGATACATCTGTAAAGAGCAATCTGCCATAAAAAGTGTGTGCATTATGAACATTGAAAATTTATGTTTTGTGGGTGTTTTAAGTCATTCTTTACTTTAACAGGAAGATATCAACAGTTTTTAAAAAGGTATAATGTTAAATACATTATTTAACTTGTATAGATTACATAAAATGAAATATTAAAATTTATCAATAATTGATTTTTTTTTAAAACTAGTACAAAAATACATCATCATTAACAAAAATTCTTGTATATATTATAACAAATATAAAAATATACAACAATCAAAATGCATAGGTTTTTAAAAGAAATGGCACATTTGGTAGAATTTATTTTTTTCTTAACATTTGGTAGATGTCTTGTTGTGGATACACCATATCTTTTTTAAATCAAAGTAGTTGATTATATTCGCTAGAAGAAAATCAAACTAATCATTGCATTTAATTTCAGGTTAAGGAGACGTCATCTTTACATAGAAATAAGCAATAATCCGAAATATCCTTTACAAACTTTATAATAGAAAAATATCATTAGCACTATATTTGTCAGTAGATTGACCAGTAGATTCTTGCATCAGTGTCTTGTTTTATTTCACATAACTTTATCACTTTAAAAACTTTTCTTATGACCAAGTTTTAAAAAGTTTTCAGAAGTATTCCTAATTTCATACAACACTTTACTTTTTAAAATAAATTGGTCTCCTTACTCCCTTAACATGCTTAATGACAATGAGTTATCTCAATCTCTATAAGGCTGATCTTCAAACCTCCTGATGATTTCTTCCTTCCTGCTATTTTCTTCTTTTAATCTCCTGATAATTTCTTTATTCCTGTTGCTGTCTTCTTCCCATCTGCTGATGATTTCTCTTTTTTCTTCTTTCAATCTGCTGATGATTGCTTCCTTCCTTGCACTCTCCTCATCTATCTTATTTGCATATCTAATCATATCATCATTTTTCGACTGAATTACTTTATTCAAAACCTCTGTCTCACGCTGTTTCTCCCTTTGAATTATTTCATGAAGGCTTCTGTTTTCAACTTCCAGTCTAAAAAACTCTTCCTTAATCTCATCTAGTAAAAAAAAAACATTTATAATTTTTTTTAGTTTTAAAAGTTGAAAATATTGAGCTTGTGGGTAGTCTTTGTGAAATATACAAAATGGTATATGGTTGAGATTTTTCAGAAAATTTATCACAGGACTGTCTTTCATTTGTTCAGGCAAACAATATAATATGTTGATCAATTTTGGCCAAAGTGAGTTTTAAAATATGAAGTTGTACAATAAAATATTTATTATATAACTAAAAATATTATAACTTCCAAATTAGTTTCGGAGAATATTGAATAGTGGATGTCACCCTTCCCCAACTTGCCACTAAGCAGCAGCCATTTCAAAAATTTAAAAACAGTCAATGCACATATATCATGCATGGCTATACATCTTTCTCTAATTTGGATTGTGATTGAATATTTGAAACAGCATGGGTTTGTGACACAAAATAAATGTGGTCAAAGAACTGAAAAATTTGAAATTGAACATTTACCTATTTAATAAGGTCCAATATCCAAAATCTAAGTACATTGCAAGAATCAGCATTTTAAAGAATCCCTAGAATTTATTTTTTATGAAATACTTCTTTTTTAAACCTTTTCTGTTCAAATGAAAACCAGATGCTCCACAGGGCGCATCTTAAAACAACCGCAGAGGTTGAACCCTGGACAGTTAGAGCAAGTATGGACACAACATTCAAGCTCTGAATTTGGATTGTGATTAAATAGTTGACACAACAAAGGTTTCTTACACAGAATGAATGTGGTCTAAGAACTTAAACTTAAAAACTTTTATAAATTGAACATTTACCTATTATGGTCCAATATCCAAAATCTAAATACATGGTTAGATTCAGCATATCAAAGGTCCCCAAGGATTCAATTTTTGTTGTAATCAAAGTTTAATTTTGGACCCCAATTTGGACCAACTTGAAAACTGGACCCATAATCAAAAATCTAAGTACATGTTTAGATTCAGCATATCAAAGAACCCCATATATTCAATTTTTGTTGAAATCCAACAAAGTTTAATTTTGGACCCCCATTGGGACCAACTTGAAAACTGGGCCCATAATCAAAAATCTAAGTACATGTTTAGATTCAGCATATTAAAGAACCCCAAGAATTCAATTTTTATTGAAATAAACTAATTTAAGTTTAATTTTGGACCCTTTGGACTTTAATGTAGACCAATTTGAAAACAGGACCAAAAATTAAGAATCTGAATACACGGTTAGATATGGCATATCAAAGAACCCCAATAATTCATTTTTTGATGAAATCAAACATAGTTTAATTTTGGACCCTTTTGACCCCTATTTGTAAACTGTTGGGACCAAACCTCCCAAAATCAAACCCAACCTTCCTTTTATGGTCATAAACCTTGTGTTTAAATTTCATAGATTTCTATTTACTTATACTAAAGTTATTGTGCGAAAACCAAGAATAATGCTTATTTGGGCCCCTTTTTGGCCCCTAATTCCTAAACTGTTGGGACCAAAACTCCCAAAATCAATCCCAACCTTCCTTTTGTGTTCATAAACCTTGTGTTTAAATTTCAATGATTTCTATTTACTTATACTAAAGTTATTGTACGAAAACCAAGAATAATGCTCATTTGGGCCCTTTTTGGCCCCTAACTCCTAAACTGTTGGAACCAAAACTCCCAAAATCAATCCCAACCTTTCCTTTTTGGTCATAAACCTTGTGTCAAAATTTCATAGATTTCAATTTACTTAAACTAAAGTTATAGTGCAATCAAAGAGCTGAATAGCTCTGAGGGGAAAGACGGCCCTTGTTTCTATTTAATTATTTTTTTTGGAAGGGGGTATCTTTTGATAGTCTTCATATAAAGAATGGAAAAAAGAACAGCTAGAACATATAGAAAGGTTGACGATATTGAAATCAATTGTTGTTTAATGTAATTTCGTTTCCTTAGTTTAGGATTCAATTTGGACCAATGGAAGAGATCTGCATCTTCTAAATCTAAACATATGATTAAAGTTGATATTTAATTATCTAAATTTCAACTGAATTCTGTCATTTCACAACAACTACAATATTTTTTGAAATCTTAATTGTGTACCACTGAACTGCAGGCTAGGGCCATTTTCCATTTTTTGTGACAGTACTCTTAGATTTTTAAGTTTTTTTTAAGAAAGTTTGGACTGAAAAATCTATTCAGTTTTAACTTTCCATTGATAAAGTTCCCAGTTACAACTCTCATCACAGGGAAACAGGTACTAATAAAAAACAATATGATTGATGTAAACTGTGTGAAGCTTGTTTCCAAATCCTAAATTTGAAATATTTGTAAATTTCATGAATAAATAGGTTTAAACTACAAAATGCAACATTTTTTTTTTTTACCATTACAATTATTATGTTGGTACACAAAAATTCAGTTTTAATGGAAGACTACTAATCCAATGAAATGTCACATTTTAAGTGTTTAAATACATTAACTTTTATTTTAGTGGATAACTACTCAACAATTGAGGTGCTCCTGAATTGGAGGAAGATTCTCAAAACAGAATTTTTACAGAAAAAAATGAATAAAATCGTTTCTCTCCCCTATGTCATGTATCCCCACGATCTTTGTTTACTTTGAAAGTTGTTCACCTACAAATTAAAGTATTGCATGTTGATGTTTGAATCATCTACAGCAAACATTATGTTTAAATTTAACAAATACCAATGTGTAATTAGTGCACGATCTCTGAGAATGATTTAAATAACCAGTGAAGGATATCCCTGCTTCTGCGTAGTGTGGCATTCCAAGAATGACGTCACTATAAAATACAATGTAGGTTGGATATATTTAGAATATCTCGTCATACTGATTTTTCCGGATTGTAAAAGAAACATAAAGTGTAAAGGAGAGCTCAAGATACGATAATTTCGTGAGAAACAGAAGGGAAATGTGTAAATAAGTGTTTAAAGTCAAACTATTCATTTCTGGGTCTCCTTCTCTTCAATCTTAGTAAGATTTGTTGGGGGTTTTCCACACTATAAAAACAAAATGAATGATGTGAGGGAATGTCACTATGGTCAACCCCATAGAGGATTGACGGCTTGAAGCCGTCTTCCCCAAAAACCAAGAAAATGTTTATTTGGGCCCTTTTTGGCCCCTAATTCCTAAAATGTTGGGACCAAAACTCCCAAAATCAATCCCAACCTTCCTTTTGTGGTCATAAACCTTGTGTTAAAATTTCATAGATTTCTATTCACATTTACTAAAGTTAGAGTGCGAAAACTAAAAGTATTCGGATGACGATGACGACGCAAGACGACGACGATGCCAACAGAAGAAAAATTTAAATTTTTGCGGTCGTATAAAAACTGCAAAATTACCTTAAAATTACCAATTCAGGGACAGCAACCCAACAACAGGTTGTCCGATTTGTCTGAAAATTTCAGGGCAGATAGATCTTGACCTGATTAACAATTTCAGCCCTGTCAAATTTGCTCTAAATGCTTTGGTTTTAAAGATATCAGCCAAAATATACATTTTACCCCTGCGTTCTATTTTTAGCCATGGTGGCCATCTTGGTTTAATGGCCAGGTCATCGGACAGATTTTTTAAACTATATACCTCAAGGATGATTGTGGCCAAGTTTGGTTAAATTTGGCCCAGTAGTTTCAGAGGAGAAGATTTTTGTAAAAGTTTATGGACGACGGACGCCAAGTGATGAGAAAAGCTCACTTGACCTTTCAGGTCAGGTGAGCTAAAAATGGTCTGACTCGTGCTTTAAAATCTATCTACTTCGTCTTTGAACAGGTTAGGCACAAGTCAGGAAATGTGGGATACATGTATTCCCTGCTTTCAGGGAACGTCCCTGTTTTCTGGTGTAAAAAAAACCCAGATTAAATGGGATTTCCTTTTTCAATTTATGGCATGAAAATTACAAAAGAGCATGTTTTAACGTTACAACTGCATCAGTAGAATTTATAAATACTTATTAAAAGTATTTTAGGAAATACAAAACATGAATATAAAGTGAAGCCTTGTTTCTTCTAGAACTCGAAAAAACATACAAATCTTTGTTTAGGAATCAACTGACCAAGCTGCATGATCCAGGTGTAACTGAACATAACTGAATTATGTTCACTTTTATTGAAAATTTTTATTCATTGAATTTTAATTCCCAAGTGATTAACATACATGTATCTTTTTGCCATCTCATAATTGATGATCAAGGTATAAATTGGTGAACAAAGGAATTGTTTTGTTGTGAGTTATGCATCAAATTAGACTTGAAATAAGCTTGATTTTTTAACTAAAAAAAACACTTGCTATCATTAAGCATTGTTATCACAAGTAGAATGTGCGCTTTTGTAGATTTCATTACATTAAATGAATAGGGAAAAAAAAGAAAGTCCCTGTATACTGTGTTTTTAACACCAGAAAACTGTGGTGTACACTGAATTAGAATACAGGGAATACCCCACTTTTCTTGACTTGAGCCTTACCTGTTGAATTTTGTACAAATTCAATATAGAAAACCATATCAAGGAATAAAATAAAATAATTTGCCTACCTACCTACCCATACCCTAACAACCTCAGTCGGGAGAGGGGAAACGAAGATATTTTTAATGATGGCCTTAAAACAGCATCCAAGATCCAACTGAATGGGGGTAGAATTCCTTTTGCTTAGTCTTAAGATTTCTATGTAGTATTTTGTATACTGATTGATGGCTTTTCTTTCATTATCTAGTATTTGTTTAGCGTCTTGTTGGTATTTCTTTTATTTTTCAGTATCATCTGGTTCCTTTTTACAATGGCAATGACTTAAGTCACAATTATTGTAAAATTGTCCTTCAGCCGTTTTTCACTATTATATATTTTCTCTAGTATTTTACCTAATTTTGCCAGTAAATCACTGCTCTTGCCATCTTCTACTACAGGAACAGTATTGCCCATAACTGCTAGTGAAACATCTGTATGTAAAAATAAATCATGTGACAGTTATTATTAAATAGTTAACTCACCCATATTTCTAATCTAATTAAAATCTAATCTTCAATAATTTCCATTTTTTACTTA
Source organism: Mytilus edulis (assembly GCF_963676685.1). Taxonomy (NCBI): domain Eukaryota; kingdom Metazoa; phylum Mollusca; class Bivalvia; order Mytilida; family Mytilidae; genus Mytilus; species Mytilus edulis. The sequence goes on from NW_027267916.1 coordinate 29,412, forward strand.
CAGATTTCACCTTTATTCATTGAACACCATGTATGTGGGATGTGAAAAAATACTGTTTTCTTGATTTTTTACAACTTTATATATTTGATTTTTTATTCTTTGACTGATATTATTTCAAAACATAGTGTGAATCTCTGACTCTCCTCGCTTTCTTGAAGTCAAACCGAACAGGGTATGTGTAACTTGATAGCTTCATTGTTGATGACCATTGGAACTTCTTTTTTATTTTCATTGCAAAAATATGATGCTATAATCCAATTAGAGATGACATAAATTTAAACTTTTGATAAATGATCAATCAGTGACTAAAATTCACATAAACTATTTTTAGCTGAAGGTATAAACATAGGTTTACATCCTTGTTTACGGTGACAGCGTCTAGTTTCAACATATTTTATTTGCTTAAATATGCAATAGGGATGAGACACAAGTTAATCAAATTTGTATAGTCTTCCAGGTCTGCTTATATCCTGTTTGTTTTGCTGTTGCAACACTGTCCCAGGTTAGAGGATGCTTGGGCAACAACCAAACATGTTTTAACCTAACCACATTCTGCAACTGTTGATGCTGGTCTGTACATATTTTAAAAATGATTTCTTTCTTTTTTTCTTTCTTGTGAGTGAAGAAGCCGGCACTTGTGCCCGCCATAAACAGCAGATTTCTACCATCTACTGGCTACTTTGGAAGGCCCTGCAAGTTTTTCTGCATGTGGAAGGTTTTACAACAACCTATAGGCTATAGTTAGTTACATCTATGACCTCATTTGGTTGGTCTGAGTACCCCTCTGGTGAATAGTTGTCTTATTGGCAATCATTCCACATTTCCTTATTTTTTATGTTATATATGTATACTATCAAAATTAATTTTATCAAGGTTATAAATATAACCTACACTGTAAAGCAAGGCAAATGTTTTTCAATATATCCAATTCTTCCTAATTTTCAAGTGGCACTACAAGTTCCTGGCCACCTCTCCTTTTCAAACACAACATCTGTCCACTGATCATTTTTTAAACCCTACTACAGTGTAACCTGCCTGATCTGACACCTGAGTTTTCCAACAACCTGCTTTAACCAACACATTTCCATGGTCCCAAAATATGCTCAACCTAGCAGAAAAACCTGAGTATTCTAACACCCTGCTTAATCCAACTTTTTTTCTGGTCCCCCACTGTGTCGATAACACAAGCTTCACTGTACATACATTTATTAAGAAATATAGTAAAATGTGTTCTCCATAAGAATTTGCTTCAAACATGTTACTTTCTTGTGAATTTGACCTGTTGATACTATTTGTAATGCTTTTTTGTTATATAATGATTACTTATTCAGGGTTATATCTGGTCAAATACCAGCTTTGATTAGTGTTTGGTATTACTGTAAATTTTCACTTCTTCGTACTATGAATATCAAAATTATTTATTTTGTAATAATATTTCCTTTCTCCACATAACAACAATTTATTTTTATTTACCTGTGTATAATATTATTGTAAATGGTGGATTTTTGTTCAAGTTTATTATTGTTTTTCTAAAAAAAAAAAAACTTTTTCACAGCGGTATAATAATATTTAACTTTAATTAGTTATCCTGTATTTTATTGATTTTGTACTAACATGTATCATAGATCAAAATTTATTCATTCAGTGTATGTTTACTTGTGTTAATATGTCTTTCGATTGAGTTAAGCCATTTCAATTGATATTTTATAGTGTGTCTCTTTCTATGTTTGTGATGTTACACTATTGTTTCAGATAAAGGTGAAGGTTTGGTATCACATTGTACCATTAAAACGTTTCAACCTGCTGCAATTATTTGCACCTGTCCTAAGTCAGGAATCTCATGTTCAATAGTAATAGTTGTCGTTTGTTGATGTGGTTGATAAGTGTTTCTCTGTTTTTATATAGATTAGACCATTGGTTTATCCGTTTTAATGGTTTCACATTGGTTTCACACTAGTAATTTTTGGGACCCTTTATATCTTGCTGTTCGGTGTGAGCCAAAGCTCTGTGTTGAAGATCGTGCTTTGACCTATAGTGGTTTACTTTTATAAATTGTGACTTGGATGGAGAGTTGTTCTCATTGGCACTCATACCACATCTTCTTATATCTTTAAACACATTTTTGTGTGTGCCATTACCTAGTAGATTGTACATGGAAGTGATCAATAATAAAATTCTCATTACTATTCAAATTATTGCAGCCCCCCTAAGGGTTGACTAGGGTTAACAAATATGATCATGCCATGGACTTCTTTCCACTGATAGTAACACCTAAGTGGGGGTCAATTTGCTGTGATAAATGCATTAATTCACAGTCCTGTTCAGTCCAAATGGGGTTGCTAAATGTGATGACTTGTACAGAGAGAGTGCCAGGACATCAGCATAACAAGAACAAACTTGCAAGAACTGTTTGAGGGGTTTGTGGGTTGCCTGTTGTAAATAGAAAAAACTTCTTTTCCCATCCCAATATTCATAATATTTTTCAGAAGCATTTAAAATCCCCCCTTTTATCCATGTAGACTTCTTAATTACATGACCTAATTATTGTAATTGTATTGTAATTGTAAATTTGTTCTAGTCCAGGACCTGCATGATTTAGGCAAACAAAAATCAATCAGTCTTCTTATTACATCTACAATTATAAATTAGCTCAGAATAATATGGAAACACAAACCTGCCATTTTGTTTCTCTCTATTGAATTGTCTTCTGTAATATTGTTTTTCTTCTGAAAGAAAGACAAAAAATAGTTGGTAGATATGGTTTTAAAATACATAGAATGGTTAGAATTACTGACATTACTATCCAAGTACCTGTAAATTTAGGAATAAATAAATACATGTTATATTTGCATTTATATAACAAGAAGATTTCAGAGTGATAGCAAACCGGATTTCATGCAGAGGTTAAATCCTGAACAGATGAGCAAGCATGGACACTTCATTCAAGCTTAAAACAGCTCTGAATTTGGATTGTGATTAAATAGTTGACACAACATAGGTTTCTGACACAGAATGAATGTGGTCTAAGAACTTAAACTTAACCAGATACTCTGAAGGGTGCAGCTTTATACGACCGCAGAGGTTGAACCATGAACGGTTGGGGCAAGTATGGACACAACATTCAAGCTGGATTCAGCTCTAAATTTGGATTGTGATTAAATAGTTGACACAGCAATGAGCATAGGTTTCTGACACAGAATGAATGTGGTCTAATGAACCTAAAATTTTTGTTTTGCCTTTGACCAATTGACTATGCTGTTGAATATTGATCCTCTCAAAAAAATCGAAGAAATTTTATTTATGAAATCTGAAATGAGAAAAATTGACCCCCTCCCCCCCCCAAATTTTTTTTCACATCCCCCTTTCCTTTATTCTAAAACTGATCTCAATTCAAATTTCTAATGGCCCCTAGCAATAACTACTCATTTAAATACATCATAAAATATTAAAATGTAAAACTAGAGGCTCTTAAGAGCCTGTGTCGCTCACCTTGGTCTATGTGCATATTAAACAATGGACACAGATAAATTCATGACAAAATTGTGTTTTGGTGATCATGATGTGTTTGTAGATCTTACTTTACTGGACATTCCTCTTCCTACAGTTATCTCTATCTATAATGAACTTGGGCCCAGTAATTACAGTGGAAAATATATTCTACAAATTTACAAAAATTTACAAAAATTTATGAAAATTGTTAAAAATGACTATGAAGGGCAATAACTCCTTAAGGGGTAACTTGACAATTTTGGTCATGTTTGACTTATTTGTAGATCTTACTTTGCTGAACATTATTGCTGTTTACAGTTTATCTCTATCTATTATAATATTCCAGATAACCAAAAACTGCAAAATTTCCTTAAAATTACTAATTCTGGGACAGCAACCCAACAACAGGGTGTCTGTTTTGTCTGAAAATTTCAGAGCAGATAGATCTTGACCTGATAAACAATTTATCCCTGTCAGATTTGCTCTAAATACTTTGGTTTCAGAGATATAAGCCAAAATCTAAATTTTACCCCTATGTTCTATTTTTTGCCATGGCGGCCATTTTGGTTGGTTGGCAGGGTCACGCCACACATTTTTTAAACTAGATACCCCAATGATGATTTTGGCCAAGTTTGGATTAATTTGGCCCAGTAGTTTCAGAGAAGAAGATTTGTGTAAAAGATAACTAAGATTTACAAAAAATGGTTAAAAATTGACTATAAAGGGTAATAACTTCTAAAGGGGTCAACTGACCATTTCGGTCATGTTGACCTTTTTGTAAATCTTACTTTGCTGAACATTATTGCTGTTTACAGTTTATCTCTATCTATAATAATATTCAAGATAATAACCAACCAGATGCTCCGCAGGGCGCAGCTTTATACGACCGCAGAGGTTGAACCCTGATCGGTTGGGGCAAGTATGGACACAACATTCAAGCTGGATTCAGCTCTAAATTTGGATTGTGATTAAATAGTTGACACAGCATAGGTTTCTGACACAGAATGAATGTGGTCTAATGAACTTAAAATTTTTTTTTTGCCTTTGAGCAATTCACTATGCTGTTGAATATTAATCCTCTCAAAAAAATGTTTGAAGAAATTTTCTTTTTATTTATGAAATCTGAAATGAAAAAAATTGACCCCCCAATTTTTTTTTCACATCCCCCTTTTCCTTCTTTCAAAATTGATCTCAATTCAAATTTCTAATGAAGTTTGCAACAATAACTACTCATTTAAATACATCATAAAATATTAAAATGTAAAAAAAAGTGCTTGTTATCACTGAATGGTAAAGATTGTTTTAATCTATCAGTTGGTAGTAAAAGTGAATATACATTGTATATTGTATAAAACAATGATTTAAGTTGATTCAACTACTTTTCTGGACAAAGAAAGATAACTCCAATTGAAATCCAATTGGAATTTCTTGCTATTGCACAATATTGTGCAATTAGATATTTCTTGCTATTGTGCAATACTGTGCAATTGAAAATATTTGCTATTGCACAATACTGTGCAATTGAAGATTTCTTGCTATTGCACAATACTGTGCAATTGAAGATTTCTTGCTATTGCTGAATACTGTGCAATTGAAAATGTCTTGCTATTGCACAATACTTAATATAATAATTTTGGATCCTGATTTGGACCAACTTGAAAACTGGGCCCATAATCAAAAATCTAAGTACATGTTTAAATTCAGCATATCAAAGAGGCCCAAGAATTCAATTTTTGTTAAAATCAAACTTAGTTTAATTTTGGACCCTTTGGACTTTAATGTAGACCAATTTTAAAACGGGACCAAAAATTAAGAATCTACATACACAGTTAGATTTGGCATATCAAAGAACCTCAATTATTCAATTTTTGATGAAATCAAACAAAGTTTAATTTTGGACCCCGATTTGGACCAACTTGAAAACTGGGCCAATAAAAAAAATTCTAAGTACATTTTTAGATTCAGCATATCAAAGAACCCCAAGGATTCAATTTTTGTCAAAATCAAACTAAGTTTAATTTTGGACCCTTTGGACCTTAATGTAGACCACTTTGAAAACAGGACCAAAAATTAAGAATCTACATGCACAGTTAGATTCGGCATATCAAAGAACCCCAATTATTCAATTTTTGATGAAATCAAACAAAGTTTAATTTTGGACCCTTTGGGCCCTTTTTTCCTAAACTGTAGGGACCAAAACTCCAAAAATCGATACCAACCTTCCTTTTATGGTCATAAGCCTTGTGTTTAAATTTCATAGATTTCTATTTACTTATACTAAAGTTATGGTGCGAAAACCAAGAAAAATTCTTATTTGGGGCCCTTTTTGGCCCCTAATTCCTAAACTGTTGGGAAATTAAACTCCCAAAATCAATACCAACCTTCCTTTTGTGGTCATAAACATTGTGTTTAAATTTCATTGATTTCTATTCACTTAAACTAAAGTTATTGTGCGAAAACCAAGAATAATGCTTATTTGGGCCCTTTTTGGCCCCTAATTCCTAAACTGTTGGAACCAAAACTCCCAAAATCAATCCCAACCTTTCTTTTGTGGTCATAAACCTTGTGTCAAAATTTCATAGATTTCTATTAACTTAAACTAAAGTTATAGTGCGAAAACCAAGAAAATGCTTATTTGGGCCCTTTTTGGCCCCTAATTCCTAAAATGTTGGGACCAAAACTCCCAAAATCAATCCCAACCTTCCTTTTGTGGTCATAAACCTTGTGTTAAAATTTCATAGATTTCTATTCACTTTTACTAAAGTAAGAGTGCGAAAACTAAAAGTATTCGGACGACGACGACGCCGCCGACGACGACGACGCAGACGCAGACGACGACGACAACGTGATAGCAATATACGACGAAAAATTTTTCAAATTTTGCGGTCGTATAAAAACAGTAAAATTTCCTTAAAATTGTCAATTTAGGGCCAGCAAACCAACAACAAGTTGTCCGATTCATCTGAAAATTTCAGGGCAGATAGATCTCAACCTGATAAACAATTTTATCCCTGTCAGATTTGCTCTTAATGCTTTGGTTTTTGAGTTATAAGCCAAAAACTGCATTTTACCCCTATGTTCTATTTTTAGCCATGGCGGCCATTTTGGTTGGTTGGCAGGGTCACGCCACACATTTTTTAAACTAGATACCCCAATGATGATTTTGGCCAAGTTTGGTTTGATTTGGCCCAGAAGTTTCAGAGAAGAAGATTTTTGTAAAAGTTAAAGACGACAGACGCCGGACGCCAAGTGATGAGAAAAGCTCACCTGGCCTTTTAGGCCAGGTAAGCTAAAAAGTGCTTGTTATCACTGAATGGTAAAGATTGTTTTAATTTATCAGTTGGTAGTAAAAGTGAATATACATTGTATATTGTATAAAACAATGATTTAAGTTGATTCAACTACTATTCTGGACAAAGAAAGATAACTCTAATTGAAAATTTCTTGCTATTGCGCAATATTGTGCAATTAGACATTTCTTGCTATTGCACAATACTGTGCAATTGAAAATACTTGCCTTTGCACCATACTGTGCAATTGAAGATTTCTTTCTATTGTGCAATACTGTGCAATTGAAGATTTCTTGCTATTGCTGAATACTGTGCAATTGAAAATTTCTTGCTATTGCACAATACTTAATATAATAATTTTGGATCCTGATTTTGACCAACTTGAAAACTGGGCCCATAATCAAAAATCTAAGTATATATTTAGATTCAGCATATCAAAGAAGCCCAAGAATTCAATTTTTGTTGAAATCAAACTTAAGTTTAATTTTGGACCCTTTGGACTTTAATGTAGAACAATTTGAAAACGGGACCAAAAATTAAGAATCTACATACACAGTTAGATTTGGCATATCAAAGAGCCCCAATTATTCAATTTTTAATGAAATCAATCAAAGTTTAATTTTGGACCCCCATTTGGACCAACTTGAAAACTGGGCCAATAATCAAAAATCTAAGTATATTTTTAGATTCAGCATATCAAAGAACCCCAAGGATTCAATTTTTGTTAAAATCAAACTAAGTTTAATTTTGGACCCTTTGGACCTTAATGTAGACCAATTTGAGAACAGGACCAAAAATTAAGAATCTACATACACAGTAAGATTCGGCATATCAAAGAACCCCAATTATTAAATTTTTGATGAAATCAAACAAAGGTCAATTTTAGACTCTTTGGGCCCCTTATTCCTAAACTGTTGGGACCAAAACTCCCAAAATCAAACCCAACCTTCCTTTTATGGTCATAAACCTTGTGTTTAAATTTCGTAGATTTCTATTTACTTATACTAAAGTTATGGTGCCAAAACCAAGAATAATGCTTACTTGGGCCCCTTTTTTGCCCCGAATTCCTAAACTGTTCAGACCTCAACTCCCAAAATCAATCCCAACCTCCCTTTTGTGGTCATAAACCTTGTGTTTAAATTTCATTGATTTCTATTCACTTATACTAAAGTTATTGTGCGAAAACCAAGAATAATGCTTATTTGGGCCCTTTTTTGGCCCCTAATTCCTAAACTGTTTGAACTAAAACTCCCAAAATCAATCCCAACTTTCCTTTTGTGGTCATAAACCTTGTGTCAAAATTTCATAGATTTCTATTTACTTAAACTAAAGTTATAGTGCGAAAACCAAGAAAATGCTTATTCGGGCCCTTTTTGGCCCCTAATTCCTAAACTGGTGGGACCAAAACACCCCAACCTTCCTTTTTTGGTCATAAACCTTGTGTTAAAATTTCATAGATTTCTATTCACTTTTTCTTAAGTTAGAGTGCGAAAACTTAAAGTATTTGGAGGACGACGACGACGACGCAGACGACAACGCCAACGTGATACCAATATACGACCAAAAAAATTTCAATTTTTGCGGTCATATAAAAAGTTCACTTCACAAAACAAGAGTGCACACACTGAAATGTCTCGCCTTTTTTACTAACCATTGATTTTATATTGATAGTCCTAAACATAAAGCTTAAACTTAACACGATCCAAGAAAATGAGGTCAGGGTCAGATAAACCAAACAAAAAGTACATGTACACCTTACAATCATTCAATACACCAAATATAGTTGAACTTTTCTAAGAAACAGACTTAACCAAGAAAACTAAACATTGACCATAAAAATGAGGTCACGGTCAGATGAAACATGCCAGACAGATATGTATGCCTTACAATTAATCTATGCAATATATATATAGTTGACCTATTGCTGATAGAATTGAAGAAACAAACTTACATGTAACCATGAAAACTTAACATTGACCAATGAACCATGAAAATTAGGTCAAGGTCAGATGATACCTGCCAGACAGACATATACCAGGGATGATTCCACTATATAGTTTAGGGCCGCTTTACGGCCCTTAAATCTGCCAGCGGCCCCAAAAAAAATTTGGTAAATATAAATTCCCAATAAAAAGAGGAAAATAAAACAAAAATCGGTCTTTATATATTGTGAGATAATTTGAAATCGAATAAATAGCTAAACGGCTTGCCATAGGTTTATGTTAGCTGGTACTTTTGGTATATATGTTTTTGTAATAGGCCTTGTTTACCAAAGTTAAGATGAAAGTGCATCATTTGCAATGATATTCATGTATTACAACTTCCCTGGTCTGAATCCAATAATTTCTTCAATCAGTGTACAGATGAAATTAACTTAATATTCATTTTCCGTTTTTACAGGAAAATTATATTATTTCGTCTTAGATTGTATGCATAAAAAAATCCCAATTGGGATAAAAATTCCCAATTTGATATTCAAGGGACCCATTTGAAAACACCTGGAATCATCCCTGTATACTCCTAACAATCCTTCCATACAACAAATATAGTTGACCTATTGCTTATAGTTTAAGAAAAACAGACCAAAACAAAAAAACTTAACACTGAGCAATAAACTATGAAAATGAGGGCAAGGTCAAATAAAACCTGTGAGACTGACATGTATAGAAATATTTTATGATGTACATGTCAGTCTCACAGGTTTTATTTGACCTTGCTTAACACCAAATTTAGTTGACCTATTGCATAAAGTATTAGAAAAAAAGACCAAAGCACAAAAATTTAACTTTCACCACTGAACCCTGAAAATGAGGTCAAGGTCAGATGACGCCAAACAGTTGGACATGTAAACCTTACAATCATTCCATACACCAAATATAGTAGACCTATTGTTTTTAGTATCTGATATATGAACTTAACCTTGTTCACTGCATGATCCATGAAATGAAGTCGAGGTCAAATGAAAACTGTTTGATTGGCATGAGGACCTTGCAAGGTACTCACATACTAAATATAGTTATCTTATAACTCATAATAGGAAAGAAATTAACATTACAAAAAATCTTAACTTTTTTTTTCAAGAAGTCACTGAACCATGAAAATGAGGTCAAGTACAATGGAAAAAAACAGACGGAAACTTCATAACATAAGGCCATCATCCAGGTCTTATGCATCTAAAATATAAAGCTTTTAAGAAGTCAGCTAACGCTGCCACCGCCAGATCACTATCCCTATGTCATACTTTCTGCGACTGATGTGGCAGGCTCGACAAAAAATAGATATATATAGCATTCAGAAAATTAGTTTATACAGAATATCAAACAAACCTACCATAAAATTCTTCCAACTATTTACTGAAGAATAGAAAAAAAATCGAAAATGTCATTTATCATTTATACAATGTCTTTTAAAAATCTATAAAATTATCTGTAAGTGTAATCAAACTTTATTTATATAATTAACCATTTCTGTTCAAAGGGAAATAGCTCTCAATCACATAATAAGTACCACTCCTGAACGGTAAAAGTCAAAATCGCTATTATTGAATTATTGAACTTGACCTTCATTTAGTTGTCAGGAACAACATATTAAAATTTCAAAAGCTTTGGTTGAACGATTCATGAGCTAATGCACGGACAACATTTGATTGCCACCCGCCTGACCGCCTGGCCGTCAAGGCCGCCCACCGTACATCCCCAAATCAATAACCGACATTTTTGTCACAAAAATCCGGGTAAAAATTGTCTTTAAAGGGCAATAACTCCTTATAATTAAGGGGTCAATTGACAATTTTGGTCATATAAAACTTATTTGCAGATCTGACTTAGCTGAACATTTTTGTTGTTTACACTTTATCTTTGTATATAATAATAATATTCAAGATAATGACCAAAAACGGCAAATTTCCTTAAAATTAAATGGCAGCAACCCAACAATTGGTTGTTGAGTTTGTCTGAAATTTTCAGGGCCGAGAGAATTTATACGAACACAAAAAAAATTGCGGTCATATAAAACAGTGTTGAAAACTGATTATTTAAGTTAGGCCAGGATTTTTTAATTTGTTGGTTTATGGATCCGCCGACCCGATTTTTCCGATTTCCAGAATAAAAATAAAATTGACTTTTTATGCTTTTTTATTCCCGCCGACCCTAACAAATGCATTATCCCTGAAAAATAATAAAATAATTTTTTTTTATGAAATGAAATGCATTAATCACTAACAAAATTGATAACACTTTCTGTTGTGAAAAAATAAAACTTCAAGTTTACGTTTCTAAAAATAGACAAATCAATTATAACTGACCTTGAAATGTCGTTTGCGCAAATGATATTGCGGAACGAAACTTGTTTTTAAAACCAATTACACAATAAGTTCGTTTCCCTTATTTGTCATCAGTCCATAAGATCATCATCTCATCGAAATAGACTTGTCCAAATGTGGACAGGGTAAAGGCATCAAGTTGAAGTACTGAATATTAACAAATCATTTGGAATTTTCTTGTTTCATAGATAATAAAAAAAAATATCGTCCATTTGGATAATCAAAGAGCAGATTGCTCTGAGGAATACGATTGCCATTGTTTCATTGACACATGTATGCATGTAGCTGGATAATATTATTTTCAATGTAAAATAGTTACAAAATAGCCAAACCCGGATAAAAGTGTATGAACAATGTACTTAGGTCTATTGTGTTTTATTTTTGTACTACTGCAATACCAAGTTTACTTTCCACAGCAGTCACTGACCGACTCAGAGTGAGAGATGTCAGAGAAGGTATTTTATTTCACTCATTGGTTATTATATTTCATTAAGTGTTTGTTAGCGATGCGCCGACGTATAGTCATCAATGGGCTGATGGATCGTCGTATGATGTAGATGTAGATGTAGATTTCAATTTGTATCTTATCACCTTTTTTCCTACGTTAATTCTAGGAGGAACCCCATTCCTAACTCTTTAAATATTTAATTTCCTTTGGTTCAGTCATCATGGCTCCATTCCGTACACATTTATCGGTTTAAATTGCATTCGTTTTTAATATAATACGACGTTTATTGACAGAACGAGCTAATACTCGACGTCTTGCTTATATTCAGAATTCACGGAAGTTACTGCCGGAAGGGAGACAACTCGAAACGATAATATGGAAGACTCCATTTCGCCTGAAGGGGTGTTCTACGATGTGGAATATATTTCTTCTTCTTCTTCTTCTTTAGGTTTCTAGCGATCCTTCAATTATTGAAGATTATTCGCTGGGCGTCGACTATAAAATTTATAATTTACATTTTAGCAGGAAAAAATCAAAAATAACAATATCAAGAAAAAACAAAATAACGTATGTACATTCAAAAAGATAAATTTTGATAAAACTATATACATTTGATAACAGAATAGTTAGGGATAGAATATGGGGATGAGAGCAGATTCTGTGATCATACTCTTAAATCCCTCTACTGTACTGCATGATACTATTTGTTGTGGCAGATAGTTCCAATTTATAATTGTTCGTGGATAAAAAGAATATTTATAACTGTCTTTAGATGTTTGTATTTGCCTAAATGAGTGCGGATTGCTATGTCTGGTTCTATTGTCTAGTGGTATCAAAAGGTTATGTGTAGGGACTGCAACAATTTCATGAATAATTTTGTAGAAGAAAACAAGTCTGTAACGTAAGCTCCTAATTTCGAGTGGGTACCAATTTAGGTCTGTCATCATTTCAGTAACTGAGCTGGTGTTATGGAAGCGATTGCATGTGAAGCGTGCTGCTCTTCTCTGAACTTTTTCGATTTGTGTAATTTGCTGTTTTTGATGTGGATTCCAGATTGTTGAGCAGTACTCTAATTTTGGTCGGACAAGAGCTTTATATGCATGTGCTTTAACTTTTGGAGAGGCTATTTTTAGGTTTCTACGAATAAATCCAAGGGACTGATTTGCTTTTGATGTCATGTTATCTATATGTTTGTCCCATTTTAAATTTGATTGAAGAGTTAGGCCTAAATATTTTGTCGAGTCAACTTTTTCTAAAGAGTGATTGTGTAATTTATAAGTAAAGTCTAAAGGTATGCGTTTTTGAGTTACACTGAGAATGTTGCACTTATCAGGATGAAAATGCATGAGCCAGTCCTGTTCCCACCTGCCAGCCGCTTCTAAGTCAGACTGTAATTTATATGCGTCATCTGTTTTTTTAATTTCCCTATAAATAATACTATCATCTGCAAACAATCTTAATGTGCTATGTTCAATATATTCTGCCAAATCGTTAATGAAGATTAAAAATAAAATTGGACCAAGCACTGTGCCTTGAGGTACCCCAGATGTTACAGGTATTTTATTTGATGTTTCACCTTCAAGGACTACAGTTTGTGTTCTGCTTGTTAAGAAATCTTGAATCCAATGATATACATTGCAAATTTATACCGTAGAAACCAATTTTGTACATGAGGTGGTGATGTGAAACTTTATCAAATGCTTTTGCAAAATCCATTATTATGATGTCTATTTGAATGTTTTTATTATTTGAATTTGCAAGATCTTGAATAAATGATATTAGCTGAGTTTCACAGGAGCGGGACGATCGAAAACCATGTTGTAAATCATACAATATTTTATTTTTTTCCAGGTGTTTCATTATGCTACTAGCTACAACATGTTCTAATAGTTTGCAGCAGATGCAAGTCAATGATATTGGGCGATAGTTTATTGGATCGTGTTTGTCGCCTTTTTTGAATGCTGGACATACACTTGCATGTATTTTAATCTAAATGATGCATATGATTTAAAATTATGCAACATCAATAACCCTCAATAGCAGACATACATAGAAAAGATCCCATGAGTTATAAATTAATTAATTGAGTGGGGAATCCAGAGCAACCATTCAATCTAAACCCCTTAAAGTCAAGAAAACTATACGCATGCGCATAATTTCCAAATCAAACCCTGGACCAAGATATATTAAATGCTTATTAAACGACCTAGATGGTTCTCAATTTCTTTATGGAAGTACAATCTGAAATATCAGTTTCATAACGGTAACATATAAGAAAAACTCCACTTCAGTTCTAATATGACAGAAATAGATTTATCGGTATTCAGAGAACTCTCGCATTTTATCAAAACTGGGAATTCCCTCTGACGTGTTTCTAAATTTATAACTACACTAAATATAAATACTGCTTAATTCTGATTTTCCGTGTTGTTAAAAACATGCATCGAAGTCCAGGGAATTATCAAACATGAAGATTATGAAAAGAACATTATAGGAAAGTTGATTAGGTTCAATCCCTTTGTTTGTTTTTACCCTTTAAAGCAAGACAATCATAAGAATCTGAGATGTTCCTTACTGTTTAGAATAAAACGATTGACGTGAGGGAAATTGCTCTGAGCCACCGGTATAAGTCTACAGATTGCTTGAAAGCAATCGTATCCGAAAAAACGGGAATGCAAGACAACAGATGAACCCGATAATCTCGTTTTCCAGTGGACGAGTCTATTAGGTTTTTAACACGTGTGTTGAAACTTATTTTCGTACGACGTTTTTACATTTTTTTCTTTATCAGTTTTCGTGCTTGAAGATCATTATTCACCAAGTTTTCTGGAATTGAAAAAGAGCTACGCGAATTTATTTTTCTTGTTTCTGATATGACGATTTAATTTCGTCTTTGTCCGTGCACACCCCTTTTTTTAATTTAATTTATTAGACAATGTCATGCGATGTTTATAACATTTGAGCAATAATATTTCATCGAACTAAAATTTAAGAAATGATGATAAAATAGCATAACAAACATATTGTTAGAAAGGTGAAATATATATTGATTTTGCATATTTTTCTGTCTTCAAAGATGATTTTTTTTCTTTTTTTTTCCCGACCGACCGACCCGACTTTTTCATAGAGAAAATCCGTAAACCATCAAATTAAAAAACCGTGGCCTTAATTTTATAAGTCCAAGGACCAAAGCTCTGCAAAAAATCATCAGACTGGAACAAAATTCGGATCTGTAACTGGTCATGATAAAACCATATACCAATTTTCACATCAAATATCTTCAAGCATGACAAAAAATTGCGGAAAACTGATTATTTGAGAGAATTTTTCTAAGTCCAAGGACCATAACTCGGCACAAAATCATCAGACCAGAACAAAATTCAAACTTGATCTGTTACTAGTCATGATAAAACTATATACCAATCATCAAATCAATATCTTCAAGAATGACCAAAAAAAGTGCGGAAAACAGATTATTTTAGTGAATTTATTTAGTCAAAGGACCATAACTTTGCACAAAATAGGAACTTGATCTGTAACTTCTCATGATAAAGCAATACACCAAGTATCACATCAATATCTTAAAGCATGAAGAAAATGATTTGCCGGACTGACAGATGGACAGACTACGGAGTGCAAACCTTAAGTCCTCTTCGACTTCGTTGGTAGGGACTAATAAGCTTAACTCAATTTACCTGGAAATTTGATGTGTTTGGCTGTGAGGAAAAACATGTTTGCTGCATCTGCTGTTGAGGGGGTTGTTGATTAAATGAGCTGTTTCCCTGTACTTGCTGCACAATCTGTACTGCAGGTCTGAAATAAATCGACAATGAATTAATTTTTTTACACTGGGTACAATAGAAATTAAATAAATGGGGAATGTGTTCATGGGACACAGATGATGCCTCCGCTTGCATATTATATAAATTATAAAGGGACATATCTGAAGAACAGTAAAAGTGACGCTACCCGAATTTGAACTTTCATTAAATTTGGTAGAGGCAAACTTAAGTTAGAGAACGGAAACGAAAACTCCAGCAATTTTTCCATTTCTAAAGGGGTATAACTCTAGAACAGTAAAAGTGACACCCCCAAAATTCAAACTTGATCTCTGTATTTTGTAGTAATAAGCATTGTGTATAAGTTTCATAATATTTGGTTAAGGCTAACTAAAGTTAGAAAACGGAAACGAAAAATCCAGCAATTTTTCCATTTGTAAAGGGGCACAACTCCAGAACGGTTAAGGGACGCCACCAAAATTCAAACTTGATCAGTGTTTTGTGGTAATAAGCATTGTGTATAAATTTCCTAACATTTGGTTGAGGCAAACTAAAGTTAGAGAACGGAAACCAACTTTGGGAGTACGTATGTATGTACAGACCGACAAGGGTAAAACTTAATGCCCCTAAGATACGGTGGGGACATAAAAAGTTGTACCTTAGTAAAGAAATACAGAATCGAAAGTATTCAAGGTTTTGAAAAGTTATATAATCAAGTACCAACAAGTTTCTATCGGACTCAATGAATAATAAATTGTTCACTCTTTAAATTCTAAACATAATGATTTCTGAACTGTTGCCAATATTTTCACCAAATTGTAAACTGGAATACATGTTTAAGATTTTAACGAGAGAAATTTATGTAAAAAAAAAAAAATTACTATACCAGGGGTTTTGATATCTCAAACTAGTCAAAACATTTACTAAATTTTATCATCGGTATAAGACGATCATTCATAAATATAGCTCAACATGCAGACTTCTTATACGTTCAGATATTTCACATCCAATTTTTTATGGAAATATTCTTTATAAAGCACAAAAATGTCAGTATTCACCTAAGAAGCTAACAAAACCTTTAAATAGACTTATTAAGAAGGGATATAGTTACGATACTGTTGTCAGGTCATTAAAGATTGCATATTTTGGCGTTAATATTGATTCACTTATAGGGTCTTTTCATCGGAACTAAACACATTTATTTAAAAACCAGTTGTTGGCATAACAGGGGTTATGTTCTTCTCATATATGTTATGATGGTATGATACTAAACCCCTAACGGGAAAGATTGTGCCTGATATTCATATGATGAAGACATAATCTTTCAATCAGTTTAATTGAAGTCTGGAGCTGGCATGTCAGTTAAATGCTAGTAGTCTGTTGTTATTTATGTTTTAGGCCAACTAAAATTAATTAGTAGATTTTCATCCACATTTTTGAAAAAAATGGGGTGGGTGGGAGGATTTTATTTTTTAAATTCTATTTCATATGAAACCCTCTTGTGATGTGTTCTTTATATATGCAAGTCTTTAGTTTTAGTTTAGGTTAGTTTAAACATATTTATTTATAGTGGATTAATTGGGAAACAAGTTATTGCAACTTATATTAATCCTTTTCCAGTGGCGGATCTAGAAATTTTCATTTGAGCGGGCCCGCTGACTGCCTAAGGGGGGGGGGGGGTCGATTCTGTCACGTTTCAGTGATTCCCCCCTAAATCCGCCTCTGCTTTCCACTTTGCTGGTGTGAGTGCTGCCTTGTAGTGGCAATAGCCTGCTCTTTTTTTAAATCTACTACGGTGTCTTTTACATGCAAGACATATGGCTATCTCTTTACACAGGTCAGCCATTATCGTCCCCTTCCGACAGACTATCATCGTTTCTCAACACCAAACTCGCAAATTTTGTCAAGGAAGAGCAGAAAATTTTCTCTCCAAGTATCCAAGTGTAATAATAAGCTTATATCATGTATATATGCATGTATAAGGAATCAAAATTCTCAAATATCTCTGATTGGCAACCACTTTTCTTCATGTAATTGATGCCTTAGAGACCTATTTATTGTAAACAGTAAAAACGTTGAGAAATGTTCTCTTCAGTTGGACTACCTTCATGCACACCCAATTTATTTTGCTTTTTAAGCGATGGTTTATAGTCCCCATAAAATAAAGCAAATTTGCCTTGCCCTGTGCATCACAAGTATTTCATCCAAATCATCATGTTATCTTGAAAGTAGTTATCAGGTACCAGGATTATAATATAGTACACCAGACGCGAAAGGCTATTATATTTGATTGCTTTGACACCTTACAGCATAGCCTTTCAAGACGTCACAATTATTTGGAATAACAAGTATAATGAGTACCAATGATTTGCATGTCTACTTGTGAGTACCGAATAAAATGAAAAGTTTTAACTCAGTGTTGAAAAAATAGGGTTGATGCTTATGCAACATGCAAATATAATTACAATGTAAAAAAAACATGAACTTAACAAAAAAGAAATTTGTGACATACTGCAATTTGCGTTCTTGGACACAACGTTTAAACTCGTAACCGGAACATTTCATTCCCATTTCATGCCCTTCTCGTTATCAATCTCTATTCTTGGTAGATCCTATTGTCATCATAGAGCTGCAGAATGTCTTCTTTTAATCATTAAACGATTAGATTGCTCAAAGAAATACGAAAACCGAAATTTGAAACAGGAAGTTTTGATTGAAACGAAATTACCGACCGTTACCGGTAAAGGAACTAAAAAAAATCCGGAAATCGTAAATTTTTTAAAATAAAAGAAAACAAGAGGCTATCAAGAGCCTGAATCGCTCACCTTAATTCTTTTGGTTAAATCTCTCATCAATGATTATTTTGGCTTTTCAATTTATTTAAATGTTTTTTGGATCGTCCTATTTTCTTCAAAAGCCAAAAAAAATAATCATTTTCTCCTATGTTCTATTTTAGCCATAGGAGCTATGTTTCTTGACATACAAGGAAATAAAATATAAAATTTATACTAGATACTCTGAAACTCATTTAGCCTAAGTTTGGCTGAAATTGATACAGCAGTTTCAAAGGAGAAGATTTTTTAAAGTAAGTCAACATGATGAACAAATTGTGAAAAAAAGTCTTTAAAGGGCAATAACTCCTTAAGTGGTCAATTGACAAATTTGGTCAATTTGACTTAATTGAAGATCTTACTTTGCTGAACATTATTGCTGTTTACAGTTTATTTCTATCTATAATTATATTCAAGATAATAAACAAAAACAGCAAAATTTCCTTAAAATTATCAATTCAGGGGCAGCAACCCGACAACAGGTTGTCTGATTCATCTGAAAATTTCAGGGCAGATAGATCTTGACCTGATAAACAATATTACCCAACGTCAGATTTGCTCTAAATGCTTTGGTTTTTGAGTTATAAGCCAAAAACTGCATTTGACCCCTATGTTCTATTTTTAGCAATGGCGACCATGTTTGTTGATAGATCACAACTTCGGATACAATTTACAAACTAGATACCCTAAGGAACATTAAGTTAAAGTTTGGAAGTATTTGGCCCAGTAGTTTCAGATGAGAAGATTTTTGTAAAAGATTACTAAGATTTACGAAAAATGGTTAAAAATTGACTATAAAGGGCAATAACTCCTAAAGGGGTCAACTGACCATTTCCGTCATGTTGACTTATTTGTAAATCTTACTTTGCTGAACATTATTCCTGTTTACAGTTTATCTCTATCTATAATAATATTCAAGATAATAACCAAAAACAGCAAAATTTCCTTAAAATTACCAATTCAGGGGCAGCAACCCAGCAACAGGTTGTCTGATTCATCTGAAAATTTCAGGGCAGATAGATCTTGACCTGATAAACAATATTACTCCATGTCAGATTTGCTCTAAATGCTTTGGTTTTTGAGTTATAAGCCAAAAACTGCATTTGACCCCTATGTTTTATTTTTAGCAATGGCGACCATGTTTGTTGATAGATCATAACTTCGGATACAATTTACAAACAAGATACCCTAAGGAACATTCAATTAAAGTTTGGAAGTATTTGGCCCAGTAGTTTCAGAGGAGAAGATTTTTGTAAAAGATTACTAAGATTTACGAAAAATGGTTAAAAATTGACCATAAAGGGCAATAACTCCTAAAGGGGTCAACTGACCATTTCCGTCATGTTGACTTATTTGTAAATCTTACTTTGCTGAACATTATTCCTGTTTACAGTTTATCTCTATCTATAATAATATTCAAGATAATAACCAAAAACAGCAAAATTTCCTTAAAATTACCAATTCAGGGGCAGCAACCCAGCAACAGGTTGTCTGATTCATCTGAAAATTTCAGGGCAGATAGATCTTGACCTGATAAACAATATTACTCCATGTCAGATTTGCTCTAAATGCTTTGGTTTTTGAGTTATAAGCCAAAAACTGCATTTGACCCCTATGTTTTATTTTAGCAATGGCGACCATGTTTGTTGATAGACAGGGATGATTCCAGGTGTTTTCAAATGGGTCCCTTGAACATCAAATTGGGAATTTTTATCCCAATTGGGAATTTTTTATGCATACAATCTAAAACGAAATAATATCATTTCCTGACCTGTAAAAACGGAAAATGTATATTAAGTTTCACCTGAACACTGCTTGAAGAAGTTATTGGATTCAGACCAGGGAAGTTGTAATACATTAATACCATGAATACCATTGCACATGTTGCACTATCATCTTAACTTTGGTAAACAAGGCATATATATACCAGCTAACATAAACCTATGGCACTTAAGCAGTTTAGCTATTTATTCGAATTTCAAATTATCTCATAATATATAAAATATCTTATGTAACATATTAGATTTTTATAAGATATCTCATTTAATATATGAGATATCTTATATAATTTATTTTTTAAAGCTATCTTATATATTATATGAGATATCTTATATTATATGAGATATCTTATATTATATGAGATATCTTATATCATATGAGATATCTTATACATTTAATAAGATATCTTATAAAGTTTAAAAACTTTATAAGATATCTTATATACTTTATACTTAGATATCTTATATACTTATAAGATATCTTATATACTTTATAAGATATCTTATATACTTTATAAGATATCTTCTAAAGTTTATAAGATATCTCATTAAGTATATGAAATATCTTATAAATATTTTTTATACAAGATATCTTATATAGTTTATTGGATATCATCTTAAGAAAACTATATAAGATATATTATATGAATTATCTTATAATTTCTATACGATGTCTCTAATAATATATCTTATATAATATATATAGATTCTACCACTTCATCGAGTGTAATACGATATTTATCCACTCGAGACAGTTAAATTTTCATATTTAAAACGCAAGGCTTGCCCGAGCATTTTAAATATTTAAAATTTAACTGTCGAGAGTGGATAAATATCGTATTACACGAGATTTGGTGATGGAATCTGTTTCTCTAATGATTTTCTAACATTATGCAGGCACACTTATTCCTTCTTTTCAAATGATCTGCAAAAAGATGTGTACTTTCTATGTGACGTCATCAGGCATGGTCGCCTTTTTTCATGCCGTCACAATAGGAAATTCAGAGGAAAGCAAGAACATTCGACGTCATAATCAGATTTTAACCAATGAAGTACTGAGATCAAACGAACCACACATTGATTAATTTTTTTTTTATACAATGGTGCAGAAAGGGATAAATTGACGAAGAATTAGAGAAATAAGATATATCTTAAATAATCTTTTTTATAAGAAATCTTATATAAATAGATATCTTATATATCTTATATAGTATATAAGATATCTTATAAATATACTTTATATAAGATATCTTTTATATAGTTTATAAGATATCTTATACAATTTATAAGATATCTGATAAAGAAAACTATATGAGATATCTTATAAACTATAAAAGATATCTCATAAATTTTATAACATATGCATGTAAGATATCTTATTAACTTTATAAGATATCTTACAAACTATATAAGATATATAATGAACTATTATATAAGATATCTTATAAAGTTTATGAGATATCTTGAAGTTAGATTAAATAACAAAATGGCTTGCCATATTAACCACTGAAAAAAATCATCCATTTGGTATTTTTTCAACAGATCATCTTTATAAGCTTACCTTAATTCAAATGGATTTCAAATTGAACTGGCCAATTGTCAAATTCAGAAAAGCAATTACAAAAGGTTATATACTTATATTTAAAGCAATTGCAACAGGCAACAGTGAACTTTAAAATTATTTGGATCATTTTTATATCTTTTGAAACAGTTCCATAATGATGACATCGTATTTCAGGGGGGGGGGGGGGCTAATTTCATGAATGGTCCATCGTCAACATTATTTTCAAAAACGCTCAAACTTTTGTCTTTTGAGGAAATAGAGTAAAATATAAAATAATTTCTTTTACAAAACAGGATTTAAGCAAGTTACATAAACGGCTCTGCTGGGCAATCTGCTTTTATAAGATCGGCGCCCATTAAAATTGTTTCATCAATGTTATATCAAAATTTGAATTTTTTCTTTGCCAAGGTCTGCTTTGACACCAATTTTGACAAAAAGCATGTTTTTGATCAACCTGCTAAGCGATCTACTTTTGCGAATTCAAATACTCCCATAAAATTTTATTCAATTGAATCCGGCTGCTAAAATTGTTTACCTCACGTTGACATAATTAAATCGTTGTTAATAAAATGCGATTTTAGTCAGCATTCTTATCCGGATTTTACTACGTTTTGACG